>NC_037598.1:21948239-22171098 GCF_003073045.1 Pomacea canaliculata
TCACCTAGCCAGGAAGACCATCAGACAGCCGGGCATCCACCTCAGATCCATCCTGGACAATTATCTTTTTAAAACGAACAGTGAACAGATAACTCCGCTGGTCTGCTTCTCCACATCATGGCGGTCATTGCCGTCAGAGTTGATTCCGCGTGGTGCTGGGTTGTTATCAGATGACACCAGAGGCCATGGCATCCTGTTCTTTAGTGTGGCTTTCCTTTCGAGCTTCCGTTTTTGCGTCGTTATTTTTGCATTTTGTTCACTAGAGGGCGAGCACGTGCGCGCGCGAAAGAGAAGATGCGATGTGATGGAGGCGGTGCTCGTCGACGACAGTGTCGACGAATCATCACTTTAGGTGTGCGAAAAGTCATGAGGCTTCTTTCTTTGCTGTGCTTCTCTTTGTTTGTTTGGCCACCATTGTCTCTGTCTCTCTCTCTCTGTATTTGTCTCCGTCCTTCTCACTCTGTCTCTGTCGTTGTCCTTCTCACACTGTAGCTTTGTCTCTGTCTCTATCATTTCTGTCTCTGTCTCCTTCACTCTGTTTTCTGTCTTTATTTTTCACTCTGTATGTCTACAGTCATAGTCCAATGATGGAGTGTTCTTTCCTGAAGATTATAATTACAATCATTTATCAACAGATCAGCATTGACTGGCTTCGTCCTGTCCACACCCTCATGCAGGGGACTTAACTCTGTAACACCTCCAGGAGATGTCGCCCAATAACAGAAAATGGTGTAGAACTTTTGTTATTGTCTCCTGATTGAACAAAATTTCTTTTGCAATAGTTTCAAAGAAAAAAGCTTTCCTATTGTTTGAAAGTTCATTGTTAAGTGCATTTAAAGTCTTCCTCTTTCTCGCGATAATGATGACATCCCTTCGTCTTCGGGTTGAAGAGGTAGCTCTCCCTGCTGTTGTTGTTGTAGTTGTTGTTGTTGTTGTTGTTGTTGTTGTTTGTTGTTTTGTAGTGCCCTTTGGGTCTCTGTCGTGTTTGGTGTCTGCTGAATCTGATGATCTGTACTTTAATTAAGCTTGTTGTGAACTTTTTCTGAGTCTTCTCCATCTCAAAAGCCATATCTGCGCCATTTCGATTCGGTTGTCTGTTTACATATTCATTCTCTACATCCCTGCAAGTGCTCAACCCTTTCTGCTCTCACTATTTTCCTCACATTTTGTCCTCTGCTGTAGATTGGTGAATCTACGTGAGTCAACAAGCGTGGACTTGACCCTCTGACCTCTTGTCTACATCCATGCTGTGCTTCACTCGTCTCCGTCCCTGACTTTGTCGACCTGAACTACGAGCTGTAGGACTGCAACTCCTGCACATCTCATTCTGTTAAAGATGCTGCTCCACTGCATTGGACATCTTGTTTTACATTCGTCATAGTTGAATTTGAGTTGGTGTTTTTTTGAATGAAAACAGTAAACATTTATATTCCGTGCTATTCTTTTTTTGCAGAAGATTCTAGCAGCGTCCGAGCGTCTTTGAAGATTTTTTTAACTTTTCCCAATTATTTGCCAGAGCGCTCTACAGAAATGATATACGCAGACTGAATCATTAACAACCATATACTCATATTTGTATATAAGCACCTCCACAACAGACACACCTACTCATACACAAAGTACATCACAGTCACACCTTCTCCACGCTTCATGGTCAGGACAAGGTGACAGTGTTGTCGCTGCTCTCAAAACAAATCCGTCTTAAGTTTGCACTTGAAAGGTGGAAAGAGGAAAACTGTCAGAATCCATCGGTTAAGGACACAAAACAGCAGCAAAAGTCACAACCTTTTCTGAGTCTTGATCTTCAACTTATACCTGTAGAACCTCCCAATGACGCCGCGACATCAAAGAAAAAGCGGCGGTCGTGAGACACTCCCCCAAGCCCTCCCCCACACACACACATGCACTTACCTAAATCACTTAATCACTAAGCTCACCTTTTCCGTTTCCTTTTCATCCAAGTGACTAAAAAATAGCAGGTCTTTTGATAGGTGAGAAATTTGCTAGGTCTGAATAGTTCATAGCGAATTCAGAACTGAGGGATTATTCCTGAGGTAGTAACGGAACCGATGGTAAGACTGAACAAGATTTGAGGTAGAAGAAGTGTTGACCTCTGCACCTAATTGAGGCTTGACGAGTCTCTCTAGTGTCGATTATGCTGGAGGACTGCGAGACCTGGACCTTGCAAACAGAACTCGAGCGAAGGATCCAGGCGTTCGAGATGAAGTGTTTCGGATACAGGGAACAAAAAAGACGAACGACTGCGTGCGCAGTGTAGTTAGTTACCTGTCCGATGGGTCCCCAGGAGTGTCTGGCTGTGAAGTGGCAGGAACTGAAGTGGTTCAGTCATGTCCCCCGACATGACACCATGGCAAACAGAAGAAAGGCTGGATGGTCAACGTGAAGGACCGGTTGTCCACTGGCGCGAGTTCACGAATGTGAAACTTCATTTCTCCCACGACTGGTAAAAACCGAGCTTGCGATGGGATGACATGACATGACATGACAAATGACGACAGTTTGCGTGCATATGGAGGTTGAGGAGGAGGCGAATAAAAAGAAAGAAAGAAAAAACAAACAAACAATGAGGTTAACTTTGTGTGATATATATGTGTGGAGGTGTGAGTGTAGTATTGCGTGTGTGTGGTAAGGGGGAGTGCACTATCCTGTGTTTTGACTGTGTGTGTGTTTGTGTTACTTACTCCGTATTAGCGTATATATGAGCATGCGCGAACCCTGACGTCCCTCAGACTAAACAATCCTCGAGTCTTCCACACGCATGTGCACTGCGCACGTCACTCAACTTCATCCGAAAAAAAAACCCTCCACACGTCCCCAAGACACGGAAACCTCAGAGACTCGAACCCTCTTGACCTCCTCTCCCCCTTACTTCCTACCCACTCGCTTTCCTTTGCTAGTGAACGTTCACTCCTCGCCCTTCCCACCTTCCACCAACTGTCTCCTCACCCAAGTCCTTGTCTCGTGCAGGGTGACGGTGCTACGCGCTAAAAAACAATGACAAATCGTTTGTCCGCGAGCTTCTTGCCTTCATAACTCTACCTGGCCTACCTGGCCCCCATGTCCTCATTTTTCATGTCGCAGCATGACAGCTCACGTGCACCGCCCGTGATGTTCCTCCCGTTGGGACACGGACTCCACCGCACGGACGTCAGAAGTCGGCGAGGACGTCAGATGTGCCCGTATGTAGGGGGGAGCACACTCGCGACTATCACCTGGTAAAGTGGAGGACAATATCTCTTACTTTCAGTGATTTCTTCGCTTACGATTCGCTCCTGGAATTTATCTTCTACCTGTGTACCACACCTCACCTGTCGAACCTGAAAATCTCAGCGCAGAAGCAAAAGGTAAGTCGTTCTCATGACTTGTGATATTGCAGCGACTTGCTTTGTTTATTTATAGAAATACTTACATAAACAGGAACATCTCTCTCACACACACATACACACATGCAAACAAAATCACACACGCAGACATATATAAACATATGCAAACTAACAAACAAACACAGACGCAGGCACACCAACACCTGCACACACACAACTATATCTATTTACCGAGTTTTTGTAACCTCTAAGATTTGTCTCTATTCGTTTAATTCATTTGTTTTCTATTAAAATATTAATCAACAGTCAGTGTAAGCAAGGACACTGAAACACACACGTGAGTCATAATATAAACACAAGGCAGTCACGACTACAAGGAACCACCCATATTGTTGTTACAGTTGTTGCTCTTTTTTTTCTGACACACGCTTCCTTTCTCTGTCAGTCTGTCTCTCACTCTCTTGCTCGTTTTCTTTTCCTTTTTTTCAACCATTACCACTACACCTGTATCTCTTTAAAACTCCCATTCTTTCTCATATATAACAGATGTATATATGTAGAGAAAAGTATGCTGTTTGAGAATGTATTTAATGTTCAAGAACAGATATACATCATGGCATGATGGTTTACAGTGTGTGTGTTATGGTTTGAATACATACAACAGTTGTTGCTGTCATAGTTTCTTTGAGACTGTGGGTCAAAACTGGCGAAACAGCGATATTAAGTTTGTGTTGGTTGGTGGGATGTTGTATATTTGTGTTGCTTAGTTGGATGTTGTTGCGATTAACAACCAATGGTGTTGCGGGCTCGTGGCGGCCCTGGGCAGAGAAAGACTAGGTAACCTTTTTGCCCGCCAGTGTCAATAAAAGCAAGTGGCGGCCCGTGATATTCTCATGACGACCGATCATTATAATACTGCATAGAGCTTACTGCTCCCACTCGAGCAACATTAGTAAATACAGTGGACTAATTAACAACAACAACAACAACAACAACAACAACAACAACAACAACAACAATGTTTCATTGTCGTCAGCTGTGTCGTTATTTTCTCTTTTGATTTATATTCAATATATATACTGGTGTGGCGGCCCTGGGATTTGGCGGCCCTGTGCAGGTCCATAGTTTATACATACGTATAGCCACCCTTGGCATAGAGAGAAAGAGAGAGACAGAGAGGTTGGCAAGTGGGGGTACAGAAAGGGAATGAGAGAAAGACAAATAACAAATCTTTATTTAAGAGAGTAAGAGAACAAGTAACAGACTCTGTGTGTGTGGTATGGTGGGAGGATCTGTGGTGTGTCGTGTCATTGCATGAGGCTCACCATATACGCTGCAGTCAACAATCAACAATACCCGCTTGTGTCCGAGGTGCAAACCCTATTAACATTTAATGTTTAGGTTTCCTACATGGTGTTTCCCCTTCCTCACCGTTTGTCTCACATCGTGGCTCGCCAAGATAAGCAGACAACAACACCTTCACCTGGACACCTGGTGTCCACTGCCTGCCAGACCTCAGGTAGATGGTCGTTGTCTTGTGACTCCAGACACAGACTGCAACTGGGGTGGCAGTCCTGGACCTAGTGTTCACAGCGAATTTCTAGTTGATTTAATGTGTGGTGGGGGGTTGTTTTTCGATGAGTATCTGTGTGCATTCGCGTGTGTGCAAGCATTTAATGGTGGTTAAGTGGGTGGGTGGGGTAGATAAGGTGAGGTCGAGGAGGAAGGAGGGACAGAGGAAACGCTGTCCTACATCTGCCATTTTAATTGCATTTATAATACGCTTTTACAATCTTCTTAACCTGCATGGTCGTCCAACAACACAGCCCTGTCTTCTTGATGCTATTCATGTGTCATCGGACGATGACATTGTGTAGCACATCCCAAGAGTCAAGAAGGGGAAGGTTTCATCCTCAGAGACAAAAGACTAGAGCTATAAATATCCTTAGACCATCTCCCTTACCTTTACCATTTCGGGTTTATTTTTATTTTAAACAACAGGATCAGGGTTATAACTCGTTACTTAGCAACCGTAAGAGTTGAGTGAACTGGGGAGTTAACCCTAACTTGTTGCGGTTCTTGTCCAAGTGTTATTCACTGAGCCACTGTTCCACCTCTGAGCTGTTCTTTGAGGTTTGGGAGATATTAAGCACCTCTTTCTGGAATTTAGGAACCACTGTTTCAAGGTGATAGGATACATTCTTTACAGGCAGCAGAAGGGTACCTACCTAATTCTTCAACATTCTTTCAAGTATCAATGACGAGACCGGCTGAAGTATGTAGCCTGAGGTCTCTTTGATGTGGACCTTGCAATCCGTCACGGCTGACAATAAAATGTCAACTTAACTTTCTCCGACCCTCTGTTTCTACACAACTACAAGTTGGCAAGCTGCTGTTGAAGGTAATCGAATCAGTCTGGCATGTTTTGTGATGAGGGAAAAAGATAAGATCAAATGTCTATTCCTCCTACAGCTTCACCCCTACAAACCTTCAAAATACATCACAACCTTTCAAAGCCCTCTTGATACTCTTATCAAAGCTACTGAAACTTCGCTTGAAACCTTTCTCAAACCCTTGCAACCTTCCCCCAGTCCCTGACTTCCAATCTTGTGCTTCTACTTGTACGACGGTTGACACACCAAGAAACATTCTTCAAAATGTCACCTCTTCCACACTTTTAATTGTAGGTGCTATCATTCAGTCCTCTTACGCTTAATCAGGAGTTAGAAGATGCGGTTTAACAATTTATTTACAACACACAAGTTTGTATTAGTGAAGACAGAAGATAAAAAGCACAGCAGACCCTTGACTACTGTTCGCTGCGAATGTCTGAGGAAGAAAATAAAAGATTCTTCCTTCATTTCCTGTCTCATCCGTGAGCAAACCTTTTTCAATGTCTCCTTCAGAAGGCTTCAGAACGTTTTTCTGACAGCAGCTGTGAACAAAAGAAGATTCTAATGGTGGGACTTGAATACAATTATTTGTAAATAGGAATAAATTTGTAAATGTAAAAAAAAACAACTTGGATTCAGGATACAAATCAGGAAACGTTATCCTTAATAATTTTTTATACCTCCAAAAACGCAAATCTCATTAAAAATTACACCTCAAAGCCCCAAAAGAATAATGTCTGTAGGCTCGGTTTTGTGTTTATTTATTTTTTTTTTTTGTCTTTTCCACCATCAACATATGTCACCGTAATTTGTTCGTACATATCCCGCAGGTCATGTAACACCCTTTTTCTAGAAGTTCTCCATTCAATTCGAAAAAAAATCCTGTTTAGGCCGTAATAGGTGAACATCAAACAGTGCCTCCCTGTTGTGGCGGAGACGTACCAGGAATAAATTATCTCCCCACACCACGCTCACGCCACACATACATTTATCTCCCTTGTTCCCCTTCGCTCTCCGTCTGCGGAGTCAGGACGCTGAAGGCTGGCGGAAGTCCGTGAGGAGACATCGGCGAGCTGTCGGTTTTCGGAAGTCTCTGGAATGTAGCCAGGTCACGGGCGCTCCATAGATGAAGATGTCGATGTCAGCGAAGAGAACGTTGAAGCTTTTATTGTGAGAGTTGCTGAGGGTGTGGTTACCTGCCACATCACCGTCACAACATTACTACATCAAACACTGCAACAGCAGCCATCTTTTTCTCTTAATACCAAGTTTTTTTCTTGACAAAATATTTCTCTTAACTAAAAATTGGTGTCTTGCACAGTTCTTAGAATTTTTAATATTTTTTGTGTTTTTATTTCTTGATGAAGCGGTGGGAGAAACCAATCTGTTCGGCAGGCGACAAGTGTCATAGAATTGAATTATCCCAGCTCTGGTTATTACGAATATTTATAACACAGACAGCCCATAAGGGATCTGAAGAGAAAGAAAGAAATATTGACAGACTAATGGAGAGAGAGAGAAAGGACAGAGCTGGACAAGGAGAGAGGAGACACTGGCAGCCGTCAGAAGAGGACGGAGTGATTCATGTTCCAAGCACGGAGTGTGAGAGAAAGGCGGGTTATAATCAGGCACTTATAAAAGGATAATACATTCATTTTTCTTGACAGATTTAATATATTCTCGCGAGTTCCATTATAAAAAAGGAAAGGTCTCCTGGACAACCTGATTTTCTTTTGCTCTACATTTCAAATAACGTGTCCTCTAGACAGGACAAGAGAAGTCTATGTCAGCCTCATGGGGAGTCGTTTGTAAGATCTTTCTTAACGGGACACATGCTTGTCAGAGGCTTTACGTGGTGAGTATGTAAAAACTTTGCCAAGCATAGCCACAGATTTGATAATGTGACAGAATAAAAACTGCTTTTACTGCATAGACAAGATTTGTGCGTCCGACTTAGTTTTTCTTCATTTTTTTTTTATTCTCTCCTTCATTTCTTCCATCTTTCGTAAATTTTTGTGCTGTTAAATTTCTTTATTACTCATTAATTAATCCTTTTCTATCCATCATCAGTTTTTAACTCTTCTTTTCATTATCCATGCGTACTTGATTTTCTTTTTTTATGTCTTTTATTCATATCCAGTTTCGTGTCATCTCTTACCGTACATGTTACATTCCTACCACGTGGTTTCGTAGCTTTGTGATATGACATTGAAAGTTATTGGCATTTCAGTCTGACACAGTCTGTCTGTCAGTCTGTTCGCACGTATTTATGAGATCGAGTTTACCTGCGCATGATTTTTGCGATTTTGCGCGGCTTTTCTGTCTTTCTCTCTGCGTGCGTGCGTGTGTTCGTGGGTGCATTTGTAAGAGTGCAGTGTGTGCGTGTGTAGGCGGCTGAAGTCAATCAACACGCCCCATGACTTTCAAAGCGCAGCAGCAATGAAGAAGGCGACTCCGGAAGTACGTGATGACCAGCGCCGGAGGAGCTCTCGTCCAAGTCTCGCCAGGCTCTCGGGGTTACCGCGAGATCCATTCAATCAGCTGTAATAACCGGCGTAGGCGGCGGCCTGGTCTCGTCGATCGTTCCAATCAGTCGAGCAGGAAGTGGCGACCTCCACGGGTCTCGTTTCAGTCGTCTGCCGAACTCATAGCACAGAGGTGTCGCTTAGCAACGCTCCAGCGCCCTCTACGCCACGAGAAGTCCACAAGTCATTCTTACTCGAAAACCTCTTTCTCTGTAGTTTGAGGAACACACAACAACAGTAAATAAGTTGCTGATGGCCGTACCTTAGGAAATATCTTAACAAAAGGACAAGGATGGTTGCATGATGATGATGATGGGTAGGGGCTCCAGCCAATGAGGGTCTCGCACTATCAACAGCAATGGGTAAATGGGAGGGTATGGGATGTAAGGGTAAGGGAATGGTAGATCGAGTGCTCGTCTTGTTCAAAGCTACATCATCTGTAATGGCTGTAACTTGCTCGCTGCCGGCTGGTTGCTATTTTATGACCGGAACATGAACCGGGGACTGGTTGCACACACTATACTTGTTAGTGGACAGAGTATATCTATTTCAAAAGTGACTGCTATCTAGAAATATTTTTAAAACGTGTGTTCATCATTGGAGAAACTTGCCTTTTTTCTGCATCAGCTTCTCTTTATATTTATTATTATTATCATCCTGTGTCGAGAGTATAATCTTGTTATGATGGGATAGTTATCGCCTTGATTTCAGTCTGCATCTTCCTCCCCACCATCCCCTCAACCGAAAACGGAACTGTCGACACTGCGCCTCCCATGATGCAGCAGCAGGAGTTGGGGGGGATGATGAGGAGGGTAGAAAGTTACGGATGGCGCTCAGTCGGAAGACGTCATCGATTGCCGGTCAGGACGGACGGCTGGCAGGACAGTCTGTTTGCAAACGTGTACATCCAGCAAGCGGACAGGCGCATAGTTGGACTTCATTTATTCCCCTCCCCTCCCCGATCCGACCCTACCCACCATAGGATATAAATAGCAACGCACCAGGGAAAGATAATAACTCGGCGAGACCTACCTGTAAAAGCTGTCGGTTTATGGTTGAGTAAACATGTCGATAGATGAAGCTTGAGGGTATCTTCTGGTTCCGGTCTTTTAAAGGGATCGTCGTCTTCAGCTGGAGTTATTTGTGGAGGCTTTCTTTACATCCACTTTTTCGATTACCTTTAAGAACGAGCGAGAAGGGTCTGTGTCTGAAATTAGCTAAAAATGTGTTTGTGTGGAATTATGTAAAAATTTATGTGCATGAGAGAGAGGTGGAATATGTGGCTATGAGTGTGAGTAAAAAAAAAGTGAGAATGAGATTAAGAAGAAGAATTAAATAAAAAAAGAACAGATTAAAGAGAAGATGAAGATTTATATGATGAAATGCATTAAGAGGCAGATGGTCTTATAAATACCAATGCAGAACGATTTCGGAGAATGTTACAAGAATGGAAAAAAGAAAGAGGCAGCAAAAAGAATCTTTCATGAACCCATCATCTTAGCATCATGGACACTCTGCCATTTTTTTAAAATAATTTTTCTTCGTTGCATTAAGGAGAGTTACATTATTGAAACAGACATTCTTGTCTTCGTGGTGTTCAAGATTGAAATAAGAGAAAGCGGTTATTTTGTGTGTCTGTGGAAGGACTACCAGCTCGTCTTTAGGACAGGTAGCCAAAGATGTTTAAAGAAGTCAGGAATGTTTGCTATGGTAGGACAATTAAACCAATAGCTAGCAAAGTAAAGTTTATCACTTGGAGCCTGTTCACCGCTCTTCACCATCCATACTTACAACTAACGAAAGTGTTTCTTATGAAGAAAGCTATTTCTGACATAACTACAATTCTGTTCACAACATGTTCTGCTTTCCGGCAAACTTGATAATAACGGAAGTGCACATTGTGCAAAATTAATTACAGTAAGAGGAACAAAACTAATCAGTTATTTATGTCTGGTGAAAAGAACAATTTCTACATCCTGCATATTTTATGGACATGTCACAATTTTCTACGATTATATCTGCGTCCTATAAAAATATGATTAAAGTCTTCAGCAAGCTAACCGATGACCACTTTTCCCTCCTCATTCCAGTAGGCCAGCCCCTAAATTAATTGGCTACGCGATAGGAATTATGATCGATCCCTTCTCTCCGCACTTTTCGCCTCCCAGCAAGAAATTTCTCTGCCGTCAGACGGCGCGGCGATTGCAGGAAGCAGGAGCAAACCATTTCTCACAGAATCGATTCCAGTTCTCTGGTTGTTGCACAGAAGTGTTTGCAAGGGTTCCCACCCTCCTTCCTTTTTTTTTTATTGCATTACTTGTTGCCGGAGTGTGTTGCATCTCAGGGATGTGGCTTGCAGCCAGTTGCTGGCGAGGGACACAAACGTTTGTCTGGAGACTGCGAGCACGAGACGAGACCAACTGTCTTCTTGAGAGAGCAGTGCCAGTGGGGCAGCCTCCCAGACTCCCCCCGTCAGTCCTGGTGGCGACTGAGATGCTGACATGAAAGCTTTTTCTCAGCCCACGGTGTACAAAGAGGACGAGGGTTTTTTTTCTCTCATTAAAAAAGGATTCCAGAAAAATCCCAGTGAAGTTTTTTTCCCTTTCCCAAACGATTGGGCAGAGTTTAGCACAGGATGACAAGTCTACCTCTTCCATCCCAGTTCTCGATATCCAAGTCATGTCTTCCATTTGTTCTTGCGAATATTCCAGCTTGCACCCTTCCAGAGCATTCGAAAATTTTATTATCACATATTTTTTGAATTTGTGGCTTAGATACAACCGTTTGTACACACACACACACACTTTTTCTTTCAGCAATGCTTTCAGTACATACACGATCATCAACAGACAACAAAAGCAAACAAGAAATAAAAAAAAAATTCTCATTTCTTTAATTGTCTGTTTGTACGGTTTTACATCTGAGACTGACAACTGGTCCCAGAGCAGTGCAAAATAAAGGCAGACTCGCCATCCTCATCCACACACTCTCAAACTCACAAGTGACACGTGACACGTGCGGGTACACACTTTGTCGGACATGAATACCCAACAGTTGTGACGACGATCAAAATGAGGATAAAGACTACGACAAAAAACAGAACTGCTAACATAGATATCAAATTTCCCCCTTCAATAAAACAACAAAACAAAAGCAAACAAACAAACAAAACGCCATCACAAAATAATAACATGAGCACAGGCCACCCGGATGTGTGACGTGTTGGTGCTAAGCTTGTGATGGAGTTCTTATTAAAGTGTTAAGGTATCAGGTATACTCAAACATTTTATGAGGCTGGCATTGGGTGACAATGATTAATATCTTGTATTGTACCCAGGTACGGCCCTGCGACAAACCCAAAAATATTATTTAAAAAAAAATCGCTAATAAATTATTTTCTCGTTAGCTGTGATCGTTCCGATGGTTCTTTACAATAAAAATTAATACTAATAATTAATTCTCTTCATACCTGACTGCACACTTCTGTTGCAGACAAAATCGGTTTTCGTTGCAAACTGTCGTTAGGGAGTTGAGTGGTTGTGTGGACGTGTCTCGGGATATACGGGTGGGGTTCCGGGTGCACAGCAAAGCGCTAGACACACCCAGACATCACTAATGAGACACAGGTAGCTAAACATTTTCACCAGCAGCTCAGCTGAATGATTTCGCACCTGGCTCATTTCATTTCACGCCACACTTTCTAAAACCACACAAACAAATACTGACAGGTACTTCCTCGAATATATCATTGTAATTATTTAGTTGCTCAGAACGATTCTACATGAGCTGCTTGGTAGATACCAGCCAACAATTTCATTTTTATGTTTTATTTCGGACCTCCAATGACATCAGAATGTTTGATGTTAGAATGTATGAGATGCACGAGTAACAGAGTTTGATGGTGATGGGTGGCAGAAAAATTCCGAGCTTCAGATTAAAAGGGTGTTAGGGAGGAAAAGCAATGGAGGTGTTCAGAAGAAAAGTGACATGCCTAGACAGGCAAGAGGTGGATTCAGCAAACATTAAAACAAAAGACAAAGTAAAAGAAACCAAGAAGCAAAGCCGAGTTGTCTGCACAAGAAGGTGAGCGGGAGGGCATGGGAGGAGAAGAATTGTAAATCCGGGTCTTTTGTGCTCATCCTCCCTGGATAACTGTGAGGTGTGTTAATACTTCGATGTCTTTTGTGCGTGCACGGTTAAGAAGACCAAAACTTAAAGAACATAAGAAGAAGCCAAGATCTGGACACTTGTCAGAACAGATGCCTCAAACTTGTACTGCCAGTACTGTGACAAGTAAATAATAACAACAATAAAAAATAAATAAAACTGTTTACAAGAGTGACACAGTTACCAACTTAAACAGAACAAAGGAAAATAAAATCAGGGTTAGATTGTAATGTGAAAATTAATGAGTAATTAAGTTACAAGAAGGGTTATGACAGGATTTTCGAAACAGTGCAAAAAGAAAGCGTCCTGAAGAGTAATCTGTGTAATGCGCATGCGCCATAAAAAAGCACGCGCTCACATGCACACTTACACACGTGCATACACATATATGTCAATAAATTAATAATGAAACATTTCAATGTACAGAAAATACAACACAACCAAATACAATTGTTTTCTTTTCATAAAAACGGCTCTAAATTTGGTGATTTTTGTTTCTTGCTTTGAAATGACAAAATAATTGTAACATAAACACATCAAAGATCTTTGACATGATTACAATGAAAGCAAGGACAACTCTACATGCAGGCATCTCTCATCAACACGAATCATCACTGTAACTGAACTAAGAAGTGACAGGTGTTCAACTTTATAAATATGCCGAGGTGACATCGCAAATGTTTTCACCTGTTGGTGATCGGGGGGAGACTGGTCCAGGTTCTTCTAGCCCGCATCCTAAGTTGTTCATGATGTTGCTGTTTTGATGTTGTTGCTGTTCTGGGGTGGGTGAGACTATCGTATACATAAGACAAAGGCTATCTGTAATTTATTTGTTACTGTTGTTTACTGGGCGAAAATTCTAGATGTCACAAAATCCCTCGGACTAGTGCTCACAAAAATACCCGGTCAGGTACTTGAGGGGTACACGAATTTTAAGTGTCTAAAACCCCTGGTTTTTTCTACCCCATTCGGTGAGAACAGAAATGTAGCACAATTCACATACCAATCACTTTAAAAAAAATAATCAAAGGTTTGTTTATTCTCATCCTGACGGCTTGTTTACAAGAGATTAGAACTAGTGTAAATATGTTAAAGGTGGAGAGAGGTCTTGACTCAATTAGCAAAAGTCGCTATAAGGCTAAACACTCATCAAAGCAGTCAAGCACCAATGGCACTCGCAAGGTGAACACATTTCATTAGACTAATTGTATTTCGCAGGTTAGAGTGCCGATGACCTCAAATATTTCCATGCCGCGTGAAATAAAATATTTTTTCGACAGAAACTTGGGAAATCTCACGTCAGTCGCAAGTCTCATTGGCTGGCATACAATAAACTTACCAAAGTCACCTGGAACAAACATTTTTCTTAGCCTCATACCTGGAATAGTTTAAAATACAGCGAGGAAATTGAAGACATTCTTAGAGTTCAGAAGCAAATGTCAAAAAATTTGACTAGAGCTCATTACTCCTGGGAAGGTGCTGAGGGCTGTACATACATACAGTTGCCCGTTACACTCATGTCACCCTCTCAGATCTCAAAGATTTCCTGTCAGATTAGTGCTTTCTTGGGTAGCTTACAAAATAACATAATTAGAATAATCAAAGGACACCGTAGCAAAAAAAGAAGCCTACATAAAACGAAGCTCAAAAGCGATTTAAAAGTATCTGGGGACTGAAGAGATAATCAGAGGGATTGTCACTGCCAGTTGCTTGTTCAAACTATGTTTCGTACTTTTTCTCCAGCATTTAATGCAAGTGTTTTTGAATGTCAATCATTGAAAAAAATGACGATTTACACTTTGAAAGTCGCTGGACTGAAAGCACACAAACAGCCGAAAATACTATTAGAAACGCATAGGAAGAAGTCACTACTATGAAGCATCTGAGATGCAAAGATTTTATAAGACTGAAGATGTTCTTCAAAATTCTGCTCAGAATGTGGATTGTGCCAAAAAAATTAATAATAATAACAGTGAGAAAATGTGCATTGGTGGGACCGAATGAGCATCACGAACCTAATCATACCATCAGATACCAACGGAGCGACATCCGTCCCTCACCCCACCTCTCTCTCTCTCTCACATACACACCTCTGTTACATACGTATGTGCTAAATACTTCAATGGAGAATTTGTTTCTAAGCCTTCGTTGCAAGATCACGTTTCATTGGACAGCGGATCTGTTACGACGCGTTTCACTGGCTCGCTGAATGCGTACGCAGGTACTTGTACACTGACTGCGACACGAGGGCACGGTACGCATGCACTTATATACTGACACAAGGGCACGGTACGCATGCACTTATATACTGACACAAGGGCATGGTGCGCGTGTACTTATTGAAACACAGGGGCACCGTGGCCTGAGGCACAATACACACGCGAGGACAGTGAACGAGAAAAGACTTGAGTAAAACACTAGAAAAGACACGAGTGAGACATGACTAAGACACGAGTGAGACATGACTAAGACACGAGTGACACATGACTAAGACATGCAGTTTCGTGAAAAAAGATATGTCGTCAGGTAGTCACCACAGACCGACACTGGAATGATTCTCTACTACAAATCGGCGCCACATCTTTGAAAGCACACGAAAGAGCTAGAACACGGACACAAAACTATACAAGACAATAAAATCGGCTTTTCTGTTCATAAATTACCTTTCAACAAAAAAAAAAGAAAAAAAAAAAAAAAAAAAAAAGAGAAGAAAATGTAATTGCACGTGGATCCCCCAAACCCCAAAGGCGCTTTTTTTCCACAGAATTCTGTCACACATAAAGGAAGCAAGGATTTCAGAGGCTAGCGCTGAAGAGTAAGGGAGGTGAGTGGTCCAGTGGAGCAAGTACTCAGTGCAAGGTTAGCTCCTGGCTACATACACTATACAATACTAACTGCGATCAGTCGGCACGAGTTTGATTGAGCACTAATAAGCAAGAATAACAACCATTGTAGTATTATCAACACCATACACTGTACACGTCACCATATAGTCTATAGTCCTACAATGTACAAGTCTGTAAGGGTCGGGGTATGCGGTGTAACGGTTTGTCACCGAAACAGTCATAACTGGTTGTCCAGGGTTCACATCTCCTCTTTGGCACTTTCTTTATTTTATTTATTTATTTATTTATTTTTGTAAGGGTCGGATGTTTGGCTGTGATACCGCCATAGTTGCTGACTTGGGAGTAAAACACCAATTTCCTTCCCACTTTCTGCTATAAAGGCAACTTCGATTGTCTTTAGTAGTGATTAAACTCAGTTCTATACGCATTAAAAAAAATCCCTTTGTATTTCAATTCTTTGTAGTCAAGAAAGTTAGCTTGAAGAAAAATTAATCACGCATCGAGACGTTTAATGTTCGCGAGGGTTTGAAGCACAAAGGTGATTGATTACCTGTCAAATATGTGGATGCTACATTAACCACCAAAGATGTCGCTGATTGCTGCTCAGTATTAAAGGGCGAGCAGCGGAAAAGCTATCTCCGTCTTCAAAGGTTAGCAGACGTTTCCACGACACGAGGAATTCTTTTTTCTCTCGGCAAAAATATTTGATAAAAGACTATCGGTTGTGTCCCCCGAGTCATGAGACCAGCAAAGATCACAGAAAACCGATTACAAAAGGTTCAGACAACGGAAAAGACATTAAGAAAGTGGACAATGTATTGTGAACCACAATAAGAACTGAGGTCTCCCTTACATTTTTATTCGGAATCAGCGATAAAAATGCGTTAATGGACTACAGACTGAAATATAAAGTCCATTATTTAATCATAAACATTAGAAAAGTTTTGCCTTTCTAATCCTTAAAAAAAAACTCTGGGTGTTTTCACTATTTTATGTCTTAGACAAGAAGAAATCCCGAGAGATCTCACAAACTAGTTTTGAAAATATAGTCTCTTAATTTTATTTATTTATTTGCCAGAATCCCATAACTTGGCAAAGGATGTCAGGATGAGATGTTTAAGATCAGAAATATAGATATGACTATCCATTCTTCATCTTAATTCTCCACACGGAATAATGATACCCTAGTGTTGTGAGTTCCTTCATCATGGCTCAGAAGATGAATGTTTACACTTTCCAACTATTTTACCAGGTACAGAACAAGAAAACATTGGAAAACAAATCGAGTTACAAAAATAAAGCAGTTGGCTCCATGCTGTTTCATGCTCAGACATAAAGCTATTTTAAACAAAGAAATGTCAGTCAGTCTACAAAATAATCACACATCACTTGTGTTCACAGAAAACAGACATGGCCGACTTGGCACAACCCCATGTAGTCAATCTTCAGTCTGGTGGAATATCACAACAACCAAGATTCTGTTTTCATCAGACGATTCACACCTTGCCAACACTTGTGCAGGTGACTGAGCGGTGGCTGTTTTAAAACCCTCGTGGTTTCACAACAACATTGCGGTTGTCAAAGGTTGTTTACTATCATACACTATGTGTGTATTGCCAAGATTTCCCCAATCATCGCAGTAATAAAACATAATGAGCAAACGCTTAAAATAGTCCTTAATAACGAGATGGAGGTGGAAATTTGTCGTAACCACAACATACTTTTGTTTATAAATTCTACAAATGTTAATACTCATTAACAAACTGCTGAAAAAACTTTGTCTACTTTATGTTTCTTTGGAAGCAAAGCCAATTTTTTTTCGCGAAACTTTTTAGTACCTATGGTTTATGTGAATGAATTTGACCTAACATTCGGGTATGTGAATACTGAATGCTGACCGATAATTTATTTTTTTACTATTTCCTCTTACCACAGCGGCAGACGCCGTAAGAATAATCCTGAGTCTGACAGAGGAACAAATACTGAACGAAGTTTTATTTGAATTTTTCTTTCACTCACCACCAACGGGACCCGGTAGTCCTGTACAAACCTGACCGCTTCCTGATCTCAATACCCTTTAGAAGGTAACAGAATAAGGAATCTTCGATCTCGAATTAAAGCTATTCCACCCCATACACTCACATACCCCACTATGGAGTGTTCGAGGGGCTGAAAACTGCATACAGACCGGAAAAACATCACAACGTCCAAAAAAGACAATAAAAATTGAAAAAAAAATGGACAAAAAAATTCCGAAAACTTTTAGTCCGGTGGATGACTTCATGGACTGACACCTAAACGGAGTGGTCCAGGTCATCAAGGAATGTGTTTCACGTATAGATGGCATTTGTCGGAACTGTCTCCATGTTCTCTTGACTACCGGGTGGAAGGTGATATTCACGGCAGGGTGGAAAAAGGAAGAAGCTGATGGAGGTGTTGTATTTATATGTATGTGTCATACTGACATCGTGTCCAAGGTGCGCGTGAGATCAGCAAGACACGAAGTCAGTGCAAAGAAGGCGATTGAGGCTGTGTAACACGAGTGGAAAAAAAATACTCACGTGATTAAATTACAAAAAAATTAGTGACAATATTTAAAGCAGATGTTTTAGAGTTTCTGGTTTGTATGCACAGATACCACAACATCAACGATGAAAAAAACTACGATAACGCGGTAGGCGAGGACAACGAAGACGAGAGGCTTACGTCCAGAGAGTGTCAGTGAGCGATCCATCTATCCGTCCGAAACTGTCGTTGACAGGAGATTCCTGTTGGCATGGAGACAGAAACTCTACTGACTGGACTTCCTGTGTTATATTTTGCAATATTCCCATCAACAGTGTGAAGACATGCAATTCGCTGTAGTAACGTTTCCCAACAAAGAAGTCAAGTCCCTCAGAGGTTGTTCCCCTGGCAACCATGATGATGGTTTGCTTCGCTGGCCAAGGGCTTGTGGAAAAACGACAGATATTTAGTTTTCTTCCACAAGTTGCAGGTGGCGTGGCCACTATTCACTCTTAAGGTCACACTGTGCACGATGGACTCATTCAGAAGTCACATCCAGTGCTCTATATTCTAACAGATTAACGGGGAAAAAAAGTAGAATGATTGTAAGCTACACTTATATCCGATTATAAATATTTTACTCTCATCACCTTAACTTCGTTTTCTAAGTAGGTAGTTCTTTATTTTTCTCTTATTTACTGCTACCACACCTCACCACCAGGAGGGTGAGAAAAGGCAGTGAGAAGATTGTTCAAAGTACACAAGATGCGGATACTCCAAGGTAGTCTTCACTCTTAGTCACGTGACCCAATAGCTGTCAACGTCGTTGGTCACTAGTATCACCATATGACATCAGGAGATCGACAACACGCGCTGCTGACGTACAGCAAAAACAGGAAGTAGTATTTTTTTTAAAGCTGAAGTCTTTCAAGCGCCATGTCAAAGTCGGATATTTTTTTTTCCACGTGACGCTCTCAGAAAAAAGTACAACCAGTTCTCGGAATTCAGTTTCGTTCCTCTCAGGTGCTGGTGTCAATCAAATGTCTTACAGACACGATTCCTCATCCTACAAAGACAAAGGTTATTTATAGCCTAGAACGCCAACCAAAACGCTGACGTCAGCACTCACATCGAGGCTCGTATGGCTCAACAACCTCCAACACTTCTGTCGGACAGTCCGATCCTGGTGGATGTCAACCAGTGTTTCATCTTCAAAAACCTCAAACTGTCTGCAAGCAAACCAAGCCGGTCACGTGGGTCCTTCAAACCATGGCCGCGAACTCGTGGTGGCTGTCTTCGTCGCGCAGGTCGGCGCAGCACACGGTGGCCGTTGGGGCCTGACGTCATATGTGTGTGGAGGAGTTCAAGGTCAGCTTGCGGGACTTCCGCCTTAGGCACAGGACGAGGCAGAAGATGATGCCAACGACGATGGGAATGGAGACGACCAGCGCGCCGCCCAGCTGGAAGGCCATGGAGTTGTTACGGCGGCCATGGATGATCAGGAACGCCCCTGGAACAGAGTATGACGTCACTGAGCAACGGTCAGGGTCTCACAGGATGCTACTATTCCCCAACTGTAGATGAATATCTCCCTTTCGTTCTCGAGATAGACATCTAAAATCATTGAGACCCACATAAAATAATTCAGCAACGTAGACGTGAAGATTGGACATAGTTTCGTTTACACTGTCAAGGCTTCAGCCAATGGGAGAGCTGGGATCATATGTCATTAGGGTCTATCTGTGTACAACCGTGACGTCAGGAGACTAAATTCTTGTTGTCCTTTATGTCTGTATGTGTGAACGATTCAAACCTCTTTCTGTGAATGGTGAATCACAAATTTAAGGCCTGTGATATTTTAGTTTGGATAAAATGTCTATTGTTGTAGTAATGATAAGTAGAAATGTGACAAATAATGAAATTCACATAAAAAAGGGAATAAAAGTGATGGAGGGAAAACAAATTGAAAATGTCACATTCCTACCACACGCTCTCACCTGCCGGAAGTGACACGAAGGTCACGAACAGGAACAACGATACGACTGTGACGACAAAACATCTCTTCTCACAGCACGACTCCTCTGAAAAACAAACAAACAAAATAAATGGTTTTAGTTAAACAATTGTTACTCGTTGTAAGGTCTATATAAATGCATGCAAAAATACTTAAGCAATGAGTTAAGAAAAACGACGACAAATATTTCTGACAGACTTTACTTTTTCACTTTTGTAGTAGCAACAGGTGTTCAGAAAAACACTTACATCTGTGACACCCTACAAAACTCGTTTGTTCGCAAAGACAGACCGACGAACGACAGACAGACAGGGTTACTTTAATCACTACTTGCACTGTACTAGATAGATATAATGGTAGTATAATATATTTTTATAAATCCTTTAAAAGGAAATTTGGCATCTGGTAACACTAGGACATCATTTACACAAAACAGCATCAAAAGCCATTAAATATCTAAAATTTACGATTCATAATCCTATTTTCTATTACAATCCTATTCTCTAAGACATTCTACTATTCTAATCATTTACTCTGACACTCTGTCTAAATCATCAACAATCTGTGTAGGTCATATAAATAGCAACAAAGAAACAAGTGTGGCATCAGGTACAACAAATATGCGGACACCCGGAATGGGAGCAATCAGCACGACCGTATGCGTGTATGTGCGTGTCTTATGTCTGATTTGCTTGTGACTGAACTGCAGCCAGGACAAATAAATGCAGGTAATGTGGGTTCGCACACCTGTCAAGAGAACAAAAGTATTTGCAATGGAAAACATGTGGGAGACGTGTTCGTTGTGCACCCCGTTAACCCAGATTTTCATGCTCGTGGTCAAGCCTTAGGGACCTTCATTGACACACTTATTTGCTGAAACGAGTGGCGCAAAATTTTACAAGAGTACACAATGAATGTCACATGTACACACACTACTCATCGCTGTCATGTGACCTGTCAAGCAAGCACGCGACATTTATTTCTGGTTAATTCTTCTAGCTCCTTATTGATCCCCGGATGTACAGGTATTCTGTGGATTTTATTGTCAACTAGAACTCATCATCATCATCATCATCATCAATCATCATCATCATCATCGTCACATTTTCCTCTTTCTCGTGCGACTGATTGAAATTGTTTTCTTCGAATGTCCCTTTATTAACTGAATCGGTGCTTCACGCGGAGTACAAAGATCTGGATTTTCTCTCTTCCCTCCCCTGTCTGTCTTCCTGTGTTACGTACCCTATCTATGTCACCGACGTGAAAACGTGACGTAATGTTAGTGACGCCTTCGTTTTTGAATGAAGCCAGCAGCAAGAGGCAGCACAGCAATGTTCACTCAGCCTCCTCCCGACGGTTGACGTTCTCTGAGCCTCGTTTGTCGCACGTGCTGTGCTCGACCATCAAACGCAGGCGATTGGATGCACGCCAGACTGACTTCAGCTTCTAACAGATGAATTTGGGACGTTAATTAGTTCTACGACTGAAGTGTTTACAACACAATATTCTTTTTAAGATGGGACATGGATAACAAACTGCTCCTTTGTCTTTTCCATCTGTTCATCCTGCGTTTGAGACGACAGGTCTCACCTATCTTTGTCGTCATCGTCTGCGCATCGTCGAGGACCAGAACCGTTATCTTTGAGCTGCACGGGAAGAGAAAGAAAGAGAGAGAAAGAGACAGAAAAAAAATAAAAAAGAGAGAGATCGTGGAGGCAGAAAAAGAAAAAAGGACCATCTTTCTTCATCCAGTCGTGTTGTGTCAAATAAGATCCTCTGAGGACTAGCTACACACTCCGACAGAAACCCTATCTTTCCTGTCTTCAAGAAATCTTCTGTTTTCCTCCATTTATCTCTTGGCGAAACGAGAAGCAGTCTACAACATCCAACGGCTTTCTCCAGCTTCAGTAAATGTCCACGAAAATCCAACTTCTCGCCATCAGCAACCTGTGCGTCGTCCCTCGCGCAAGGCTCGGGCTTTTGCTGATGAATTACTGACTGCGACACCTTGAGCTACCCTCAACACTTCTGGAATTATTGAACTCCATAGATTCATCTTCTGAGCTGGATCAGACACACAGAGCACTTCATTCATCTTGTCGTCTTGTTCTTCCTCCGAGTTCATCACCGTCAGCGAGTCTCATTTATAAGGTTGGACCCACCGAGACTGATCCACGACAAAAAGAAATTCTTGATCCAGTTGGACCACCATAATTTACGCGAATACTCAAGGCATATATCCTGTGCTCTAGGAAATAATAACGATAGGTTGTACAATATTTTCTTTGATACCAAATTGGATTCAAGTCAACCGAAAGTTGTGATCCCAGGTTTTCTTGGTATCAATCAATCAGCCAATCAGTCAGTCCCATTGTTTTGAGAGTTGGCGAGAACAGTGACAGTACAGCAGACATGAAAGACGATGTTGTCGTCTCTGGTATTAAAATAACAGGTTCACAACATTCGTGTTCAGATAAATTGAGCTCAGTGGAATTGAGCAGCAGGTGACCTCTTGGGAGATTGAGATTCTTTTCTAAAAGTGGCACATCGATATGTCAGAGCGACTTCTGGCAGGAAAAAATAGTGCAGCGAGATGATTGCAATCATAATTGCTTGAGAAGGAAAGACAGAAACGAAAAACAGAAAGGAAGGATGAAAAAAAACGGAGATAAAACAAATGAAAAAGAAATGAAACGCGAACACACAAAAAACCCCACAAACAAACAAAAAAAACAAACAAAACAAAAACAAAACAAAACCAGAATGAAAAAAACGAAAAAGAAAGAAAGAAAGAAAGAAACAAACGAACAAAACCACAAATAAAAACAGAAAGTAAGCAGAGAAGAAATGTGAAACAAAAAGCAATGGCTAAACAAATAAGAAAAATAGAGAAAAAAGATAGACAAAAAAAATATGAAGATGGAAATGAAAAACTTGGATCATCGCTTGAGGCATACCGAATAACATTTTGAAAACCACATTTTTAGCAGACATCTGACCCAACCCAAACTGAATAAATATTTCAGTATTTTAACATTTCATACATACACATCTGTATGAATATAGAATATCAATTTGCAATCCATCCTACCCCTGTAACTCGCACAATAAGCCATCCTTCTCTGAAAGTAGGACATCGACCTCTTTACAATTTTGCCATAGCACTACCTGAACTTTGACCTTTTATTGCGATACTGTGGAACAGCAAATAAAAGTGGACTTTACAAGATATATCATACCAAACTACATCTCAGCAGGTACAATCATCGCATGAAACTGTTCACAACCAATGGCGTGACAGGACGAGAATAAATTTACATGCTTTATTTATACTTCACTCAAATAAAGCATTTGACGGATAAACAACAACAAACAAAAAAAAGCAACAAAAACAAAAAAAAAAAAAAGGAAAAAAAACCATCACAACCGCAATTTCAAGGAATCTTGGCACAACCCAAGAGGCCACAAGGTTGTGGTTTCCTATTTGCCGTGCGTTACAAGATGTCCACACAGTCAATATCCTGCCCTCAAAACAATAATTTCCGCTGCTGGCACGAGTATTTAAAAATACATAAAAAATTCGTGACTGCAGGCCAGAAATGATTTATTATGTTGCAGCTGATTTCGGATGACTGGAGCTTAATTTCAAATTTGACATCGTCGTGTCTTCCGCAGGTGCGCATGAATTGAAACGGTAAGAAAAATTACAGCTCTTCGTTGAGCGAAAGATTCAATCCACAACGATAAATATGTAAATAAAAAAAAAATAAAAAACAGAGTAACATCCTCTACAAAACCGAAAAAGAAGAAGACTATCCAAAGAACAACAGCAAAAGAAAAGAAAAAACAAAAAAGCAATTTCACGGGCAAGTAAAAATAAAGCCCCGCAGGCTCCTACACAGTTCCCCCACGTCCACCCCACCCTGGACTTGGCAAGGATTGGCAAACAATTCGAACTTATTTTTGTCGACATGGAAGGTGGATGGGTTGGAAGCTGTTGCCACGGAATCCTTGCTATCGCTTTAAAAAAACAAATCGGCCGAGGTCAGCAGAGGTCTTTGCCTGCTTAAGCCTGATGAAGGTTGACGCACAAATCCACCAAACTGTCATTTAACGAGTTAAATGAGGCCTGAAAGTGAAGAAGAGAAATATTTAGAGGGTAGGGAGATGAGGACAGAGAGAAAGAACAAGAATAAAGAAAGACATTCAAAGAAAAATAAAAGGAGGCAGAATGGAGGGGAAAGGGAGACAATGCTTGGCCAGGCGAAGAGTAGCGCACGAATCTCGACTCCTTCCCTCGTTGCACAAACAAACAAGGGAGGAACGAAAGAGAGGCAGAGATAAACGGGTGCAGAGAGATGGGACAGCCTGAGCTCTTCCTTTTGAAAGATCTGAGAAGGAAGATGGGTCAAAAAGCGCAGAAGAACCTAATGCTCTCCCTTTCTTATCCCTGAACGGCTTGACGGTTATCAGCCTCACTGCCTCCCAGATTAGGGGCTTTCTGCACCCCGAGTGTTAAAGGAACCAGAAAGGAAACCTTTACACCTTGTAACTGTGATTTATCTCCTCACGTCACTCTAGCGCCGTTTCTGGAAAAGCGATTGTACCTACATCACGAAGGAGAGAATGAAAGAAAGAGAAGACATTTGTCCATTACTCGGGATACAAAACAGCGAAAGCTAGACTAAAAAAGTCCTCCACCCCTTACCATCCACCCAAAATAAAAAGTGCAAGCTAGGCGTTCTGGAAAAAAAATTTAACCAAAGGCGGGAAATATCCGCGAGTAATCATAGGTCTCTCACCAGGAGTCGATTCCAGACTGTTCAACCGTCACTTTGTCCTCTGGCGTCTGCTCTCAGTGTTCGCGAGTGATTATGGGGTTGAGGCAGGAAGGAGGAATGGCATTAGGTCACTGAACATGCGCAAACTTTCACGTCCGCTTGGAGTGTTTATTTTTATGTCTATATAACTTGTTTCCCAACGCTACGACAAACTCAAAACATGCACATCAAGATGTACAAACACATATACATACACATTAAATACACCTTACAATACTTCACAGATATCCACAAACCAAGCCTAAGACTTTATGTAGATCACGTGACAAATTTTGTCTTCAAACAAACCCTCGAACTCATTAATAAGTACTCCCCCATTTTATCATCAATATTCCTGGAAATCAGATAGGTTGCAGGATTCTCAATGTGCGAAAACATGAGTTAATGTTTAATTTTGCCGGCGCAGGGAGGAGGTTCCTCGATCACGTGGCATGCTCCAGCAAGGATCGATACGCGTGGGAGAGATGATCAAGTGACATTATCATCTCAAAATGACGAGGAGATGCTGGAGGCACAGCACAGGATGGGGATGTTTAAGGGAGTGGGTGGGTGAGAAAGAGGGTGAATTAAGAGAGCTCAGATCTTGTCACCATTGGCGAGTGGGAAGAACACGTCTTCTGTCTGGCGTGAACTGTTGCTGGCGCTCGGACACTCTCCTGTCCGCGGCAAACAAAAGCTTGGCTGGAGGAGACACCGAGGGCGCTGTTTGTCTGTCAGACAATGAGGCGTCGACTTTCCTCTTCAGTTTTTTTTTTTCTTCACGTCATCAAGATCGATCTTTCGTCTGCACACTTTCATCTGCCATCTTATTTCTGCTGTAAATGCGATTGGTGGGTGGGTTGAAGGAAAGGCGTGTGTGCGCACTACCAGAGACACGTGATATGTTCTTGTTTGTTCAAACAAACAAACAAACAAACAAACAAACAAACGAACAAACAAACAAACAAACAAACAACAAACAACAACAAAAGCTATAAAAATTGCGGTTTCTAACGCCTACTTTCATCTAAAAGTATACGGTACTATTTTTTTCATACCACCTAAACCTTCTGCAAACTCGTTTTAATGGTAATTTCTTTAAAAAAAATCTTTAGACACATTTTCGACATAAATCCTCCCACTCTTTTCCTGTCAAACAGGAAGAACTGCAGATTATAAAGTTCTAATGTGAACAAAAAGCTGGAAATAACAAAATAACAACCATAAAAGCGCAAGCAGAGACTTCAACAAAAAGAGAAAGCCACGGCATAAAACTGCAATACTACTCTCAAATGTTTTAAGGAGCTTAACAAACTTAAGAAACTGTTTATACATTTGTTTCGCTTCTCGTGAAGGTTTGTCCCTGACCTCTCTTCCTCCATGAGCATCCTCAAACAGATGCATGTTGTGGAATATGCGACAATGTGTGGCGAGGTTTAACATGACATCCACATGGCAAACACAGTCACACATTCAACAACATGAGCACACACTAGAAAGCATTTCACACACAAGGTTTGCTACGTGGATATTTTTTTTCTCTTGCTGCCATGCTAGGCATCTCTGTCTTCCCCTGCTTCTACCTCTTTTTCCCTCCTCTCTCTCTCTCGTACATACTCGCTCCCTTAGCATTAGAAGCCGTTGTGTTATAAAAAGTTCATGTGATCAACAAGCAGCGCGAAATGTCCAGGTCACCCTGCAAATGTTGTAATAACCCTCCGAAAAAAATTGCTTTCCACCGAGAATGCAGCCAGTAACTTATACTGACTTCATTTTTTACGGTAATCGCGGGCAAAAATGAAACCAGGGGGGGAAACAACACACACTACAACCATCAAAATATTTGTGAAACACTTGGAGAGAAGAGATGACCGTCCTTCATCAGTAAAGGGCCTCCCACATTGCCTCAACAAGCCTCAACAAAGATGCACTTTACACACGAATGTCGGCCACCGCACCTTATATATAGGAGCCTGCATGTAAGTTTTTTCACATCCACAAGGGCTCCGCTGTTTAGGCTGGGATAGCATCGCAAACCATGGCCACGGCAGACGCTGCTTCACATGCTATATATTTACACGTCACGTGACAACAGTTGTATTGCCAGCATGAAGTGGGGGAAGGAGACAGAGTAAGAGGGTGGCGGAGAAACACAAAACTACAAACACAAGGTCAGCCATTGACTATCAGTGGCCTGCCTTGAACTCACTAGACACTGGTAATTACGTTTAGAACCGATGGACTGGTTTGACTTCCTACCCTGAACACCTGATGGCACCTGACGGCAAAGCAGCCAGCACTGTAAACAAGATTTGCAGAAAAAAAATTAGCATGTTCAACCAAGATCTGAACCAGAGACATCTGATTCTCAGTGTTGTTAACTACGGCTGCCCTGGTGCACAAAGGGGTTCACAGAGGTCAAACCCGCAGCGTCTACCTACCTATCCTACTGGTCGACCAGCAGACTCAGTTGCCTTCATGACCTCAGTCATTAGTCCAGCTCCTGCTGACCTTTACCCCCGGGTCTCTCGACCAATGACGCACTTCTCCTCTGCCTTCGGCAACAGAGATCGTGAAGTACAGGTCGTACAGAGGAAGCTTGCGTACCTCATGGCCTCACATCCCACTCACACCTCTCTGACAGTTCCGAAGGTTAGTATGTCTGCATTCGTTTTGAGTAAATAAATAAACGAGCAGACAAGAAAAGGTCACAGAGTCCTTCGCTCGTCGGCATCGTGGGAAATGGTCAGGACACCAGATATGGCAGAAAAAGAGCTTCTCTATTTATTTTTGTGTTAGTTCACCCTTCCCTCCACCAGATTGGTGAATATGTCTCAGGTTTGTTACCTGTTTAGTCTCGATACCCATGACTAAAATATAATTAAGGTTGGTTACGAACTGCTGACGACTGATTCTCAAGAATCTCGCCCTTAGGAGGGAAGTCTGACCAGTCTAACGGTCTTCTGTCCCAGTTAGAATCGAACCATCTATCTCTGTCTCCTTTTTTTTTCTATTTAGTAATATGAAGCTTCATCCACTTTCACATCGCTCAGGGGAAGAAACCAGATAATCAGCATCCTCGCCTGCAAATGAACTATCGACCCCAGTGAACACATGATGTATCTTGAGGGTGGGAGCTGGAACTGGGGGTGAGCAGAGGCTGTTTGATGTGTATCCTCCATTATTCCATCTTCTGAGTTAACAGTCCACAGCTAGCGATGCATTCAGATACAATCCCCCATGTGAGCAAATAATTGTGCAAAGCCTCCCTCCCGAATAAAAAAAAAGTCTCCACAGCTGCGTAACCTAACGAGGGGTTATTTATCTATCTTAGCTTACATGTCTCTGATCACTAACTTAAAAATGTCCGTCATCACCATCCACAGGTGTAAGGTTGCCAACGATTATCTTGACTGAATCGGAAAAGGAATTAAAAATCTTAATACAATGACAATGACAGGTTTTACGGAGATATACAGTTACTTGCAGGTGTTTTCCCGTGAGGAGACTGTCAAAATAATTTTAGTAGTACTAGAATTTTGTAAGTTACATTTTAAAACCAGTTTTTCAAATTCTTTTGTGTTTGCTATGCAATATAATCTAGTACTGATCTTGCGAGTTTAGTCAAAGGCCAATAATTTTATGGAAATTATTTCCTGACTTCTTTAACATTCCAAATCAAACAAAATATTCTTTCTGGTTGACTGGAAGTGGGGAGGACTGGTGCTTTACACCGAGGCGGCAACTAAGAAAGCAAAGCACTCAACCTTCACAATGACTTTGTACAGAGATAGAGAGAGGGAGATAAGGGAAGACAGTTGGATAAACAAAGACAGTGTTACCTGCCAGTTCCTTCAACAGTCCCATGTCCCCGGCAAGACTAGAGAAACTGAAGGCTAACAACTTCGGGAAGGAACATCATCAACTAGGAGACGAGGACCAGGAACTCAGCCAAGACAAGTCTTCAGGCCAAAGCTCCTTGGTGCATCTTTGTTCATCTAGTCACGCTTGATGGAATTGTCTCGCTAACTGGCGCTGACGTCAGAGGCTTTGACAGCAGCAACATTCACATGACAACATCTCAGGTGTTTTTCTGCCAAAGGTTCCGCCGGCATTGAGACAACATTGTGCGATGGAAATTTCCGGTGAAAATTCCCAGGTATAGTTATCCACGTGTTCTACAATTATAGTACAGATGATTTTAAAGCTAGGATCGACAATATGTCCCACTTCTTATCCGGAGTCTGTCCTGCAGTTTTAAAAGAACGGTCAAGAGACTTCGTGGCACAATCCGAAGATTCACAACAGGAATGATCCGAGCTTTCACGACACACTCCGAAGTTTTATGACACAATCAACAGACTTCTCATCCACGAGGTTTTGCGACACAGTCCGAATCTTCACAACCCATCCCACAGAAAGGTTTTACGACACAAGTTTCACAACCATGAAGATGTACGATCATCACAAGAACCCAAAATCTTCACAGTAATGCAACACATCCCAAAGTTTCAGACCAAACCCAACACTTCACGACCCATGACCCTCGACCTCTACTAGAAAGCTAGTCTGGTTTCTCTGCACATCATGGTCAAATCATATCCACATGAGACCGACAAACATCGCAGCTTCGCACACAAGTCTGGGAGGATGCTCCGCTTCCAGGGCTTTGCACTTAATGCACGAGCAGAGCAGCAACAGCAGCGAGATCGCCCAACACACGCAAGGGAGACCACCAGCTCGCTCCACCCCTCCTCCCCCCTTCACAAAACCACTCCCAAATCCACGTTCACCCTGCACTCGAGATGCACGTGACCCAAGCAAACAACTTGTCTTCCTGCAGCCCCGAGCCACGAGGCCGGGCAGAGGCTCGATGTTACTCTTCAAAACAAAGTGCAGGCCCTCAGTGCGCGGGGGGGATGCAGCACTGCAGCGAAATTATGGGAAGTCTGTACATCAAGTACGGTCTAAGTCCTTTATCATTACTTAGCCTCATAATCAGACCTGATTGAGAGAGTTTCCTGTCTTATTTTCCCATGAAACTATCCACAAAACCCTTTCAACAGGATTGGAACTTTCATTCAAATTAAACCAAATAATATATTTGGGGGGATGAGTGGGTAATAAAAACCAAGTCAAAGGGTTGTTTTTGTTTTCTTAACTCTCTAAGTTAATCTTTTTTAGTTTGTATACTACAGCCCTCTACCGACCTCCCAAGCTACCCTGCGGCGACCACCCGTATATCTAACCATGAAACAGCGCAGTTAAGTTCCCTCTGGCATCTCAGTTTTGTTCTGTGCAGCCGCTGCGCCGATTCCACCCCAGCCCCTGCCCAACCTTATTTTCCTCCTCATAAGTGCCCTGGCACAAGATGGCACCGTGACCGAGTTACTCCGAAACCGCACCAAAAAAAAAAATCAGGGGAGTTATAGCAAGATCTTTTCTCGGCTCAGGAGCAGGACAGTCGAGAAGGGGACAGATCATGGGGCTAGCTCTCCCCGCCTCCCTCCCCAGCATCTGTCAGCCCCTCCCCTTTCTCCCTCCCACCAACCCCTGATGGCGAGAGGATTTCGTCTAGACGCCCAGGTATGCCGGCCCATCGGACCAAAGTGCATTTTTGGGGGGAGGGAGAGAAAGAAGGAGGAGGAGATATTTCCGAGGGACGACATCTGCACCGCGTCAGGTTCTCTTCCCTCGTGACTTCGCGGTGATCTCAGCACTTCAGTGCAACACCTGAACACATCCGAGACGAGCTCGAGACGAGGTTTCTTTTTATACACTACAGTCGCGAGAATCGTTAGATAATGACGTCACACATCGCGCCGTTATGTATGCAGCAACATCATAGAAGTGATGACGTCATAGACGCTGTGTCATTCTTGCTGAACATTTCCCACCATCCTCGCGTCTATAGGACTTGTAAATCCATTCTATGTTCTCTTTGCAAACAGAGACTCCAGCTTCTGGTTTGGTGACAATCTTGAGAAAATCTGGTGTCTGGGGTTCGGTTCTTGCAGTGGCTATTTCTGAGAAGTTGTTTTTCAAGATTCATATCAAACATCAATAATAATATTAATTCAGTAATCACATAAAATTACAGCACAGCACTACCTATGAGCTATAATGACCTCGATTAGACCTAAAGAGAAAAATCAACTACCTATATCCATGTCTGGGATCTTTGTTCATCGCATGTGGCTAATGCGTGTCTCCAACAGCGATGACCAAAGTTCGACTGGAATAAAGATACGACTAACCGCTGGTGCAAGAACATTAGAAACAGAGAGTACTCCGCCAACCTTAACAAGGCTTTTGATACAGTCTCGAAGACTACGTACATGGAGAACCGTCATCCGGGCAACAGCCGGTCCTGTTGCCGCTTCATCTTACAAAGCGCATCTGTCTTGCTGACGTGGCTGACTGCCAATGCGGCCTTGAAATAACCCTCTTCCTGTGCAGCCGGGGCCCTTGGTACGGCTGACCTTTGGCCTTTCCGGTCGCAGGTCTCCATTTCTCGCTCAGTGCCTTGGTATCTGAGGCGTGCGATAGCGCGTAGACTGCGTTCAACCCTGTCTGAGGGTGGAACCCTCTCCAGGGTGCCCCTCTAGGGTGGCCCTGGTATACAGCAGACTAACACAGTGTCTGACATGCCGGGTATCTAACCCCTGTTGTCCATGGCAAGAGAGACACGGGTATTTATCTCTACGGGTACCGTGCTTTAGAATCTCGGAATGACTCACCTCTTCAAATGTTATGAAGGAACAAACAAGAGTATGGTTGCCCTGTGATGTATCTGTCCCAGACACAACAACTTATGTCTGTTAGACACAACAAGAGCTGTGTCCTGGGTTCCGTCATTCACGTGCGAGAGTGCGCACTGTTGACTGGCACTTGGACACAAGAATAAATATTTCAGGTTTGGAAGACTGGAAATAGGAACAGCAGAGACATAAGAGTTCAATGACCTCCTCACCCCTTGAAGTCAATCATATTATTCGAAGCCCCCTTCAATTTTCAACTCTTGATTTTATTTATCTCCGAGAAGCAAAAGATCTTTCCCATTCCATCTCCTGGTAAAGTACAGCACAAAAGATTGCTGGGAAAGGGGCCAGGGGTGGGGTCAGAAAACGATGGTGCTTGAGCAAAACCAGGTCGGTACCGTTGGCCGAGGGTCATTGACCTCAAGATAGTCTCGCTCTTGCCATAGCAACACTTTTTGCTGTACTTGACCTACTGGGGGATGCTCGAACCATGGCAAAGTGGCTCACTATGGAGGGACTGGCTGTCATTCACATTCATCATCTCTAAAGCCACTGGGAATGTATTTTCACGGATGTAAACTATTTAACAAACTCCCCCTCCCCCAGCAGGATCAGGTGTCTTGATTCTTAATTCAATCTCTCGCCACATCGCCCTTCATGATAACAGTGTAATAACTTTTTCACAAGGGGGAAAAACCAGACAGAGGAGACTTTAAAAGTTTGCTAACTTTTCGAATCATTCGCTAATTCAAATTAAAAATCCGTCACTAACGAAACTATTTGAAGATGGCGCCACAAAAAATTAAATTAAAATTCTATTAAAAGGAGATAGAACTAGATACGAACTCTGTTAACAAAGTTTTCTAATCTTCCCCTCCAAAAAAAAAAAAAATGTGTGAAGCTATTCGCGTCCCCGCCGCCTTCCCCCCGGGGAGATAAACACATCTTGTTTACGAAGTGTAGACGGGATCGCGGATCAGCATCCTGTACAGTCGTATAAACATTCCGATAGTCGGTCGTTTCCCTGTCCAAGATGCACTCTGACTCACTGTGAGGCAAGGTATCTTCTTGGGTTACATCGATAACGGCGGTGTTATCGTCTACACTCGGCGCGTCGAGATAATCTGACCTGACGACGATGACGACGATGCTGCCAGGTCACGGAGGTCACGAACCAGACAAAGGCTGCGAGGTGCAGTGGACACGCACAGTCATTAATAACAATATAATAATAATAAAATACGAGAGAGAGAAATGAAAGAAAGCATTAAGCACAGCACTTTAATTTTAAAGGATAATTTAACAACTCGGAAAGCCGTTAATCTATTTTTAGAAACACATTTGTCTACGTTAGAAAGTTGAGAAGGAAATGCCCAAAGTGACTGGGGAAAACCAGCAAACGATAAAAATGCACTTGGATAAAAAATGATAACAGCATCATGAGAACGGGAAGGAGATGCCGGCCATCAAAGCATCAAAGACAGAAGATTAATCAAGGTGCACCGACACTGAGGACAAAGAAATAACGAAGAGAGGAAGGAACACCGACAGAAGACAACACAAAGTGGATAAGAAATTGAAAGACATGAAAGTGGAAGGAGATGAAAGAGATGAGAGAAAAATGTAAATGAGATGAAGGGAGGGAGAGAGGGAAAGAATTTCCCTGCAAACGAGTCTTTATTTCTCAGACATTCTGCGCTTTTGTCACACCTGGCAGCCGTTTCAAGCTCCAGAGAATGCAATTAACTTTCTCTTTTTTTAACTTTGTGCACCTGGTGCAGACAGACGTTGTGAGGAAGTTCTTGACTCTCCTTCACTCCCTTCTCCTATCCCCTCCCTTGTTTTTTACGATGCAAATCTCTTTGTGAAACATCCCCGTCTAAATTCTGTCTGGTTTACTGGCTCGGAGCCCGGTGTCCGGATGGGTGGGCATTTTCACACCAAAGAACGGGAAAGGGAGGATAATACAGTGAACAAAATGTACAGTAAATGAGTCAAACATCAAATATTTTATTTATCCCACTTTCTACAATTTGTTTTTCCCCAAAATAAAAATATGCAGAGGAATCTTTTGTTTTATGAGGCAATGGTAGTTTCTAATTTCAAATTTCAAAACGATTATGTATCGTCTTTTTATATGATAACTTTGCAGTTCAGAAATGCGGTACATAATTATTATTATTGTAAACATTGTTTCCCTTGAGTAATTAGTGCAAACACGTGACCTTTGGCTCATAGTCTCTCACGAGGGTGCACGGGGCAGAATGTTTTAACCACGCATGCGCATGTCCAAATGTGAAAAAAGAATCCAGCCTCCGATGGTAACTTTCCCAGACACCTTCATCTCACGGTCCCTCCCTCTCTCCCCACCCCACCCCACTTACCTTTGCACTCTGGCTTCTTGGCTTTGTCTGCGCCCCTGTGGCCCAGGCGCCTCTCTGCGACCGCCATGACACCCAGCTGCAGGTCAACGCAGGTCAAGGAAGCGGAGCCCTCCACTCGCTAGGCCATAGTCACGCGCTGTCTCGTAACTCAGCAGCCAGGCATCCAAAATAAGATAAAAAAATAAACCCTACCATCCATGTACCAGGGCTTTCTTATCACCTTCAACTCCCAAGTGTCTTTAACCTGCCCCCACATGGTCTTCACAGGTTTAGAGTCGCATCCAAGGCATGAGCTGTAGACAATATTTCATTCTTTTTTTCGTTTCGTTCGCTGTCGTGTCTAACCTTAACTTCTCCTTTCAAAAAATAAATAAAAAAAAATTTCCAGACTTTCACATCGTAATTGAAAACAAGATGTCTTCTTTAAAAAAAATGGTTACTGTGAAGTCGTTGTACAGACAGTGCAGACAGAAGCACAGGAGAAGGTCTTCATGCCAGTTCCTTGCTTTCCAGAATGTTCTGCAGGACTATGCAGGTCCTACACTACGACGTCCACAACCTCGGCACGTGAGCGCGTGAGCAAACAGAACCGCGGCTCGTGTGTCTTGCTGCAGCGGTCAGTGATGATGATGACTGCAGCACTGCTTCTCGCCGCCTCACTCTCTTCTTCTTCCGCAGCAGCTGCTGTAGTGCTGCCCTCTACAGCTAAAACGCTTTCTGTGCGAACACAGGAAGTCCCTCGTAATGACACGAACAGGGCTTACGGGAAGCAGAGAACAGGGGATGGAGGGATGGAGGGTTGGGGGATGGGGAGGGAAGCGGGACAGGCCCAAGTACACGATGGATAAGCCAAAAAACGAAGCTGTTATACTTCAAAGCTCTAACCCCCCCATCATCCCTTCTCCCCTCCAAACACACACCTAACAACTTCTCCCCGACCCTTTTCCCCTGATATTCACTCCACCGCATCCCATCCCATCATCCATTTTCTTTTTGTTTGTTTTTAAAAGAAACATCCTTTTATTCGGCACAATTTCGCCCAGACTTCAAGCCTGGTAGAACAAAGTCTGGGTGGTGTATGGACATTAGTGTTCTTGAGGATCCACTTCACCCTGTGACTTTCGTGAACACACTTGGGTAGGTGGCTATTGTAAAGGTCCACGACACCCGGCATGTAAGCGGATCATAACCGCCAGCTCGAACAGAGCTTTTAAAGCGATAAAGATATTTGTACCATTTCAGGATATACAGTGTTCCCTCGCTACTTCGCGGTTCATATATCGCGGATTCACTACTTCGCGGTTTTTTTTGAGTGAAGTATCGCTCGCTACTTCCGCGCTGGGAATTATCATTTTACAAAATACCATAGATACTTCAACAGGAAAAAGACGAAAAATGAAGCTGTATTAGTATTTCTATTAAAATACCATGGGTATTTTGTAGATAGAAAGAAAGAAATAACTGTGTATGAGAAATCCATTGTTATTTGTAAGCGACGAGCCATGATTGTTATCTCCCATCTCGCACCCAGTTCGCATCAGTTTTTTTGGTTTCTCTGAGTAAAGTTATACTTTTTTTTACACTAATTTGTTATTTTACTGTATTAATACCATGATTATTATATTACTTTACACTCACATGATATTGTTTTACATGTATATATTATTATTGCATGTATGTCCCTACTTCGCGGAAATTCGTTTATCGCGGCTGATCGTAGCACCGATCCCCCGCGATAAACGAGGGAACACTGTATATATATACAGGACTATTATTTCATTGTACTCACCAAAAATGCTGTAAGTAGGAGTACATACGCACGACTGAAGAGCAGGAGTTGGGGTAGTGTGGGGAGGGGTATGAGGAGTACACGGAGCATGTACACCCCCCTGTCTACACATTTATCAAACAATAGTATATATTGTTCTAACATCTCACCAACAACATCTACCACCAACACGCGGAAGTACCTCCTCATTTCCTGCCTTAATTATTGTTTCGCTGATACAAGTCAAATGACTGTGACAACGGTCGTCCAGTGTTTCTGCTGACTGTCGCATGTTTTGCTGACAATCGAGAGATTATACCCACTTTCGCTGTCACGTGACTGGGTTGAGAAATATTTATTGCCTTCAGTTTAGAGACACGCGACATGGCGCCTCACGCTGGCGTTGCTGTCTGCAAATCTGATTATGTTCCGAATGCCAAGCCAAGCATCACACACCATGATCCCACACACACAATAACAACAATCCTACCATTGTCAAATGTTCGTCTGCTTGAGTGCAGTTTGCCTGCCTGGATAATTTTCCTTAGCTGAAAAATTTACTCGTGGTTTACAATCATTCCGGATATTACTCGGATACAAAGAAACAAAAATAAACAAAAGTGCAAACTATGATCATTTGGGTGTGTGTGAAAAATTGAAACCAGTTCAGTGCATATACCCTTTATAGCATCCTCCACCCGAGTTTTGGAACTGTATGGGTGGAGGTTGGGGGATGCCATTAGTCGCGCTACCTAAACTACACTAATGTTTTTAATTATTTCTCACAGGAAGGCAAGAAAAAGCAACAAAGTCCGAAGGCTGAGTAGGAGAAAAATAATCTATGCAATGATAATGAATCAGGTTTCCACATTCTAAGCAAAGTTTTTGAAAGGTTAAAAGTTTCTCTTTCGAAGCTAGTCAAAAATGAGAGTTTCCAAGGATTTTCCGGTTTTTGCCAATTACTAGACAAGTATACTCCCAGCACAACAAGCAATCTTGAAATGGGTTTCAGGTAAAATCTCATTCTTTGAAAGCTTTCAAAATGGAATCTTTGGCTTTTTTATGAATCTATTCCACGAATGATGATAAATAATATATCCACAAAGATACATGGCCAGCATCACAGTTTCGGTTAATTTTCAGTTTTTTCCACGTTTTCTCAAGTTTTCCAGAGACATTTTCAATGACACTTAAACATGCAAGGGGGAAGTGAGAGAGAGAAAGAACACACAACACAAGATGGACTGTTTTAATCTCTAGGTCTTGCCACAATGAGTAAGTGCCCAGCAGGGAAGAAAAAAAACCCAGTGAATGTTGTGAGAATGTGTCAGAGGAAGAAAACAAACAATACAAAACAACTTCACGATCATCTGTAGAGTTTGCGTGCACACCAGAGCGAGAGAAAGGAAGGGGAAGAACAAACAAAAAAGAAGGAAAACAAGAAGAACGTGAAGATTACAGTGAAAAGAATCTTACAACCAAGTAAAGGTCTCGGATGTGAAGCCTCGTTTGCACAGAAGTTGGGCAAGAAACACTTCACTAAGAGGCTCAGAAGTTTAGACGGTTCTGGAAGGTATTAACCGCAAAACCTAAATGGAATTAAAAGTCCCTTGAGTACACCGTTTGTTCTTGACAAGATTTCGACAGGGATAAATGAGGACAGGGAGTGCTTGCACCTTCAAACAAAAGAAAGATCGTTAAGAATTTATATTTAAAAAGCAGATGAAAGCATTGGAGCCTCGTCTTCGCTTCAAGATAATATTTAGAATTATTCCTTGTTGAAGCTATTAGTTTTCGCCCACATTGAGGTCACAAAAAACAGCCAAAAATAATACAGAATCTGATCTTTTTATTTCTTTTTCATGTGAATTTAATGAATAAAGTTAAACTATTACGTTTCTTGGAAAAAATATCCACAAGTTCAACGGCAGTTTTCGTGTAATCATGAAGTTTCGGAAGAAAAGGGAAAAAAAGATAAAAGATCAGATCATTATTTTTTTGTTTCTTTTATTTTGATTATGCATGCAAGGCACGCATACATTCTATATTCAAGACAGTTTACCTAGTTAGAAGTGTCCTTCATAAATTTGCTCTCTTCCGGATCGAATTTTCGGAAGAAAAAAAACTTGTAAAAAGAGACAGGGATTCAAAATTACTGAAAATCGTTTCCTGCGGCTTGTTCGTGGGGCAGCGTGACCCAACCTTGCTTCATCCTTCTTGCAGAAGAAACAGGAGAGAAATGGAGGCAGATGGTGTGTGTGTGTGAGGGAGGGTGTGTGTGTAGGGGGGTAATGGAGGAGTGAGATAAGGAGGGGATGGAATGCCGCACCCTTGCAGCACGCGAAAGCAGAATTCTGTCCAATCAAACAGTCGGATTGATGATCGTTATTCACGTGCACGAGAAGCCGCGAAGGGAGACATCTTGTCAAAACTTTGGTCTTCATGTCTTTCTGGGTTGACGACATCTTTGGCGAGCCTTATACGCGAGCCTTATCCACTATTTCGTCAGCCACAGACACGATCAATTTGTACTGAGATGTCTAGGGTTGCTTTAAACTTTTCTTGCAAAGGTTTTACAGCTCTCCCAACTCTACTAAAAAATTCATATTGCGTTTAACTATCATTTCTGGGAGAAAAACTAAATCTGAACAGCGATCGAACTTTGTCGAGGGTGATGCGGGGGGCGGATGACGCGATTCGCTAATGACCGGCGACCTTTTAACCTGTGGAATTTACATTTTATCGAACCAGCAAAACCTTAGATATTTTTTCCTCTTGCTTCTATATTCGCTTTAAGGCACATGACGAAACAGCGAGGAAGACTAGGGCGGTAATTAAGTAAAGTAAATTAGGATCTCATTTTGAAAACAAACACGATATATATTTGAAACGGTCCCTGTCGTCTTTAACCTCCTGAAACCAATTAATGATGGGGAAGTGCTTTAGAGGCAGAGCTCAACTCACCGCATTTCTTGGCTGAAGCCACAACACCACCGACATCGAGCCTGGCCTTCATGGCACTGCCAAGGTCCACCAAAAACTTTGTCAAAATTTGCGAAAGGCAATGGCGCTATGGAGCGCGCAGTGAGCGCCCTCTGGCGTGACAGAGATGACGTCACGGAGGACGAAGACCGAAAAAAAAAAAAAATCCTGCATCAGATGCAAGATGCCGGAGGCACAAGCCACTCCCAGTACTGGCAATAATTCTACAGTACGGCGATATCATTCACGTTGGACACGAGCCAGAAATAAAGATTTTCGGAAAGAAAAAATAAATAAATAAAATAACACCCTGAGCGACGGTGCTTCTATTCTCCACCGATTTCAGGGGTGTTGTTATGACAACCCTGCACACGTGCTGGGCTAGTGCGTGCACGCGCTCATGCTAGAATTACCAAGGTTACGCGGTGACAATTGCATTTTGAGCACAGATACCATTATTACAAGAAATGTCGTCCTCGTTCTCCTTAGAACCAGATATCATGTCTGACCTCTCCTGGCCCCTAGGTACCTAGTGGTGTGAAGTTCGCTCTATCGTTCTACCCCCAAGCTGTTATCATTGTTGTTGAGCCGATATGGATGTTACTTGAGAGTGGAGTGAGAGGGCGACCTGAAAGGAAAGAGTGCGAAAGGGCCGGAAGAGGTATAATATTGGTCTGAAGAATGGAGAAGTGTGCTTTGAGTGTGTATCAGTGCAGCGGTCAACAATACAACTGTATTCATCCTCAACGGCTATTCCAGATAGTGCCCATATTAGCAAGATATACAGATAATACATACATATACATATTGAAATAATTTTTATTTATCACAAACATATACACATGATCCCAGCAACAGTAGATACAGCAGAGTGGATTCTTACAAAAGTAAAGAATGTGGGTTTTGGTACAAGATAATGATAGTTAAATGATACTCACTATTCACAAAATTGTGTATTGTGACATTTTATTTTGATTTCTTTCCCAGAAAATTAGGTAATATATTAAGGAAAGGTATTTTTCTATCAGTAATAATTATTTATTGAAGTGTATGGAGAGAAAAAGAGAAAATGAGAGTGCGATAGAGAAAGCGATGAGAAAGGTGGATCAAACGAGGGGAGAGAGAAAGAATAAAACCATCAAAATCAAGAAATATGCAAGAAGGTGCAATATAGTGAAAGACAAGTACAGAGGTGAGAAGATAAACACATAAATTCGGTGACGAGTGTTATACACTTCGATGTTACGCGGCTGCTATTCAGTCGATACACATCGATACGATTATGTTTGCACCCCTACTGTGCTTGCAAACCTGCTGCAACCCTTTTGTTTTTGTTTATTTTCTTTTAACATAAATAAGACTGAAGAGACTGAGAGAAGTGTGACAATACAATCAGTGTCACCACTATCGCTCTTTTCACCGGAGATAAGGTCACCAGGGTCACCGATAAACAAAACGTGTATGTACTGGTCAACATTTAACGGATCAGCCTTGGTACACAGACGTCGTCGAGCACCCGAACACACACACACAGAGAAGGATCGGAACTGTGAACTCTTGTGGCAGTTGGCCAAGTCTGCCAGTCCCAAGAGTGCTGAGGTCATTCGGTCACCGGATCGAGACTTTCGAGGTATTCAAGTGCCGAGGGACACTTTGACGAGAACTGACGTCAGTGAGGTAAGGGAGGAGGAGGAAGAAGAGGGCGAGAGGTGGAGGAGTGAGAAGGAGGGCGTGTTACGGTGATCACCATCAGCCTGCCCGTTGGCAGCAAACATCAGACTTAATTAAATGCTGTGCAGCGACGAGAGAGCGATAATCAGCAATAATCAACTTCGACGTCTCTCTCCAAAGTCACCAGAAGGAAAGAAAAATACTCTTACGAAAAAAAACTAAACCAAAAAAAAAAAAAATTAAACTCACTCATCCAATGTTGGTGTCATTCCTAGAAACAACACAGGAAATGTGCTGCTTCCGGTAATGACAACGGTTCCGGAAGAAAATGGAGCTTCTACATCCAGACAAGGACGTGCGACTACATCTCTCCACGGCGCGTGCGTTGGTCATCATTATTTTGTCAGACACCTGATCTGGTTTTAATTAAGCGGCATGATTACATTTTGTACACCGGTGGTCCATGAGTGCACCATTCACAACAACTGTCCTTTAGTAAAACCACAGAACGAGTATCCATGGGAACAGGTTCTTGAGGGGACACGTCAAGCAGTTCTCACAGCAGAACAAGGTAAACAAACAAATCGCAAACACTGATATTGCAGCAATCAGGGTGCAACAATTAAATCTAAAAAAAAGAGAAAAAAACCGCAGATGCATTATTTTATCAACGAGCAGGAACATCTGCTGGGTTCCAACATGATTTGTGTGTGTTCACCGGAACATTTTCATACCTGTGCCTGCTAGTGTAGTTATGAACGCCAGCTGGCGCTCGTTTTCTGTCGTTCACATCGGTGTTGCTGCTGTTGGCGGACAGGTGTCACGTGACGCCATCGACAGTTATCTTGCTTACAGCGCACACAAGCACATGCACCTGCGTGCGTTGTTCCCATTAATACGATTGCACACACACACGCTCGCTCTTTCTCTCTCTCTCTCTCACACACACACACACACAGACACACGCACACACACAGATGGGATCGCCCACATATCGACCTGTAGCCCTCGCCGTGATTTACACCCGAGACTGCGAGGGTAACCACAGCGCGACTATTGACTGCACCCTGCGCGTGGAAAGCTATCACACAGTGTCCAACAGCCATCATCACCACAACTGACTTCCACGACGCTGATGGCCTGCATCCCACACACCCCACCGACTTCTTCCTCTCATTCCTACCCTCCTACCCCTCTTCTCAAGTTCACTCATTTCTTCTTCTCTCTCCTCTTCACACCCAGTGTTGTTTTATTGCCTGCACGATATGAATACCGACTTTGCTGTAAACTTTTCTACACATCTTCCACCACACACACTTGATTTTGACCTCAATTCTTTAACAGCCCATATCTCCGGCAGTTTCTGATGCCAAAACATTCTCAGTTATTGATGCTGTGTCATTCTATCGGATGCCATGTTTATTCAAAATTTCCCATGTTATTTCATTTTAAATTTCTGATGCATCATCCTTTTTTGTTCTCCACGACTGACATGCCAAGACTTGTTTTTTCGAGAAAGCATTCAGATATTTTCAACTGTTCCCGAGTAGTTATGGCCTATTACCGCGGATGTCTCCACAACCACCCATCAAGTATTTGTGGGTGAAACTGGTGAAAAGTTGTCAGCAGTCGACATTAATACAACAACAACACTGCATTCATCCAGTATCAACACTACATTTTGGTGGCTGTCCTGATATTTTATTCATCAAGGTTAGTTTACTTATTCCGACAGTAAATTGTAGTTTGTGGCTTTTATCACATCGGCGACAAAACCCTCTGTTTGTCTTTCAAATCCGGTTTGTTTTCTCCTCCATCCTCCTCTTTAGGTTTGTCCTACTTCTTCACCCTCTTTCCCCGTCCTTTCAGTTCTGCCGACTAAATTGAGCTGGTAATTACATCCTAACAAGACCTCTTTGTTCATGATTCTTTTATGACTGCATGTCACCAGCCCGGTAATGACAGATTGCTTCATTCTGAGCGCGTTAGAGGGAGGAATAGCCGAGGCTCGGCAAAGGTTCGTACAAGCGTTTAGTTCTGACTTTTTCCCCAAGTCAGTGGAAGGAATTGCACAAGCTCGCGCGCGCACATACACAGAGATAAACATTTTATTCTTCTTTATTAATAACGACATACTTCATATGGCAAGACCATGGAAGACATTGTTTTCCTATCATCATCACCATCATCATCACCACCATCATCTATGAGATTTACTACAGATCTTGCATGCTGAATTTTATTTCCTCCTTTTATTTTTATTTCCTCAGGAATCTCCTACTCATGCCTGTTGGTGATCGTGATTATCTTAGCAATACAGGGGCGGTAAATTGGAAATGACAACCAACAAAATCTCTTGAGAAAAGTTTTAAGCCTCGTGAGTGGATGCACTGAATGTATAATTAATGACACTTCTGGTAATTCGTAAACGTCGGCACTTAAAGGAAGACAAGAAAAATGGAGATAGTTGATGAACGTGTTCTTAAAGAAAAAACAAAACAAAACAAAATCGTGCGCAGGTTGTTTCCCTTGTTTCCTGGCAGCGAAGCGTCCAATCAATCAATATTCCTACGGTAACCAAGTTCGATCGGTTGCTATGCCTCCAATGAAAAGAACCACAAACAACGGAGTCCCGATTGCGCCCGCAGCTACCGACCGACATTTTGTGTGACCCACGTGGTGGAGGATAGGTCACGGATAGGTCACGACTTAACCAGTTGTGACGTAGCAGCATGCCGAGGGCGCTGCAGCCGCGTTTGTCTGTGCGTAGCTGAGCCTTCATCGTGAGTCTCATACCCTACTGGAATGATGTATTGTGGGAAGGCCTAAATGTCACCACGTCAGTCTCGTAATCTCACAGGGCAGTCATATCAGTTGTATTAACGACCGTCTGAACGGCTTAATCAACTGTCACCATGCTCTTACTCTCCGCCGCAGTCTCGTCGGTCCGCTCGCTGTATATAGGTCGCGGGGTTAAGCTCTGGATATTCTGTTTTACTCTTTATACCTTCATGTGTTCTTGTTCACAAGATGCTCAGCCTTCTGCCTTACTTAGAAAATTTTAAATGCTTCGCAAAGCCAGTTGGTTTGATGGATACATCCGCGGAATAGAAAGAGGGAAGCATCATACTTACATCTCATGCACTGTTCAGCTTAAAATATTATCTAACAAACTCTCACTTTTCTACAATTTAATATTTGTTTTGTTTTCGGTGAAGGGAATTACAAAAAAAACCAAAAAAAAACAAACAACAACAACAAACAAACAAACAAAAACAAAAAAAAACCAAAAATAAAAAACAAACAAACAATCAAAGAGTATTTTCCTCTTAAGTTTAAATTCAAATATTTCTTTTCTCGTCCTTTCCATCTTTATGTTCTTTCTCTCCGTGGAATAAATATGAAAGGTTGATTGAAAGATAAAGTTACGTTGCAAAATAAAAATATTTGGCAACTGTTGGTTTGAATTGAAGACTGAATTGACAAGCAGGGTGAAAAAAGAAGGATAACAGAAAAAACAAACCGTAGACTTGTTGTATAGAGAAAATAGGAAGTGTTACACACAGAACGCCATCTAGCGGTGTTACTTTCTGAGGAGGCTGGTCCTAGTCTCACCTCACCGGAAGGGGAGGGCACTCAAACCCACTATCACCTCCTGGGTTAATATGATTACAGTTTTTTACGATGTCGCCCACGGTGTGCAGTCCTTCCAGCTGAGCTGTGTTCACTGAGAGCAGCTCCGGATGGACAGAACGACTTTGAGAGGAAAATGTTGAGAAGAAAATTATCAATTTTCTCCTTCCCATTTCTGAAAAGTTTTGTTTGGTTCAAGACTGCTTCCTATCTCACTCACAAACTGTTGTCAACTCTAATGTTCGTCGAATCGCAATAACAAAACCATCTCAACAAGGTGGAACCAGGGAGCGATCACACTTCGCGAACACAACAACAAACTTTCGATCAAAAGCACAACCCACGACATCTCTGACCTTTCCTCACTAGCATCTTCACCACAACAGGAGGTGGGGAAGGAATGAAAAACAAACACCCAACCCTAAAACAAAAATAATAAAAGGCGGATGTGGTGGCGGATTGTGAACGTCTGATTAATTAATGAAAACACAGCAATCACATTTGCAGCGGGTTTACATCAACATGTTTGATTATTCCTCCTTCCCTGCGGACTCCAAAGCTTTGACACCCACCCCCTGTTGCTTCCCCCCTTCAACATCCTTATTATTGTAGCACAGTGTAGTGGCAAAAATAAAAAAAAAAAAACCCGTTTCGTCCACTTTTCTCTCTTCTCTGTTGGGAATCAACAATTGTGTATTGTTTATCACGACTGATTAGTGCTAAAGTCCAGTAATTTGAGTGACTTTGTCGTTGAGATGAGTTTTAAGTGTAAGAGGTGACCTAGGAAGTATGGCCGGTGACTTCCTGTTACCAGAAGCAAAGTGATGCGCACGCAGCACGCACGCACACACACAATCGCAATTAGAGCTCTTCCTCTAAAAGCTGTTCACACCGAAGCTTTCTTGCAAATTGTCATCCACAGGAGGCAGTCTCTTATTTTGCATGCCTCCATTCTTTCATTCGTCAAGCTATTCTCATGGGCAAGGAGACGTTCGTGTTGGTGCATATCGGTGCAGACATGCGTGAGTGTGGTCGTCTCACAATGAAAAAAAAGAAACAAGAAATACACGGAAAAGGTTTAAAAAGGAAACAGAAAAGAAGCAGAAAGATGCATCGTTCTTAAGCAAGCGAGAGAAGTTTGTGAACTATAAAAGGATATGCAAACCTTACAAATCAGCGAGAGAGATGTCAAGTGACAAGCAGAAAGACGTAAACGTATTGACAAAAAGAATGACAAAAGGACAAGCTGGACGACTAAAGGACAAGATGGATGTCTAAAGGATAAGCTGGACGACAAATGGACTAACGTTGTTACAGTGACAATGGAAGAGACAAAGGGATGTGACAGAATAAAAAGAAACAAGCCTGCAAATAAGCCAAAGTCAAAAGTAAGTTGGTGCTCTGTGACTGCTCCACAACAGTGGATTTGCCAAAGAATCTTCCATCAGTAAACAACATATTTCAACAACAAAGGTGAAGTGGAGTGACGAAGTGCAGCAGCCACAAATATTGGATGGCATGCATTCGTTTGCTGCACAACTTCGTCAAACAGTTTGACGCCGGAACATAAACTGATACATGTACTTACCCAGCTCCTCCCCTCCCCCTTATGGTTTCTGTGTTTTACCCTCTAATATTGAGATTCTTAGAAGAAAAGTAAGAAGACAGCGCTCAGGTAAAATATGAGTTTATTCGCAGTCTTCATTTTTGTTATTCTGGTTGAGGACAAGACGCATAAGGGGAAGAAACAAGATGGCTAGGGAGGGGTAATCTGTAACCTTTTTTTTTATGAAACTGCTACACCCTCCCCTGTTTCTGTTGTGGTTTAACTCGTTACAGTTTAGTCGAACACTGTCGAACAATTCATACAAACCGCGGTTACTTGGCGGACGAGCTGGAAACGATGTTTAACAGACCAAAAGGAAAAGAAAAATAGAATTAAGCCATGGAATGATAATCAGTTCGCGATTTGAAAAGATAGTAGATGTTGGCGGCTTGTCGCAGCTTTCAGTATGTGTGTGTGAAGACAAAGTGTTTGTGGTATGTGTTTGCGTGTAGAGAGTGGTATGTGTGGTGTGTTTGGATAGAGTGATAGTGAGAAGGGTGTGTGTGTGTTTGTCCTGATGTTCCTGTCTTGTGGAATCGTCCTGTTCCCCTCTACAGATTCACTTTCCCTTGCAAGTTACAGACGATCACCCTTACACAAACCATCGATCAAACCTTACATTCCTCCTCTTCTCCCCATTGAACGCCCACCGCCTCTCCTCCATCCACAGCCTGAAGAGGCTGCACATTTCGAAATCTGCCAACGCTTCACAAAAAGGAAAAAAAAATACAATAAAAGATCAAGAACCTGCACTGGACAGACGACTATCGCTATGTGGCAGCCTCTTGAAAGCCAACAGAGAACACTTTATTGAATCTTTCATGGATTACTACGGAAGTCTGACAGCCAACACTCTTCTATATGGACTAAATAAACAAAATAATTATATATTCAACAATACAATTCCAATTAATATCTTTGAGGGTTTGTGACCAAACTGTTAGAACGAAAATTAATGAAACACTAAAGGACAAAGAAGACAGTTTTTTACACGCTGCACAATAGGACCCCAGCAAATCGCACCTAGTGCATGAGGTCGCAGGTTGGACAGCTGTTGCCAGCAGCAACTGTACATTGTATTCATTTCACTTATCTCGTACGTCAGAGACCCTTGCATCCAAAAGACACGCAGTTGGCTCGGCGAATAATTCCACGCCGCTCAAATAAATCTGCTTAATTTCGGTGTCTGCAGTTTTCATTTTATATTCCCTTGGGATATGTTATCTCCTTCCCTTGACATCCCCTACAGCTTGCCATTCCCCCCGGTTCACACCCCAACATGTTTTGTTAACCCTCGGAATGCAAGCAAACAGCATCGATAGCGGAATAACAGATGGCCTGGAACATTCTGCCGGTTATTTTTAAAAGTAAGATTGCGAAACTATTGTTCTGACACACCCGTGAAATCAGTCAGGGTGCCTGCATCTTGGGTGCCGGAGGAATCTTTTGTTGCACCTGAAGGGCAGACGAGTGGCACATTGAATGCTCACACTGACTGTGAACATACTGACTGTGAACACACTGTGAACACGCTGATTGTGAACACAATGACTGTGAACACCCAGCGAGGGTCTCGGTGTATGAATGTTCGCGCCAACAGTGTTCACTTGTACCATACAAACACCTGCAATGACTTTGAAATAATTTGTGGAAATTAATCATCTGAATTGCTAAAAAAAAAGTCTGAAGTTCATGCCAGCTTTTTTCTCCTTAATTTAATCAGAAATATGGGATCTGAACATGGGATTTTAAAACAATCTTTAGAGACAAAATAAACATATTTCTACATGTTTTTATGAAACACCATTTGAAGAGTGGACAGAGGACATGCTGAACAATATGACTAAAAATTCAGATATTCACAAAGTTCATTGCTGTGGCTGGCATTAACCAGGAGGATACCAGGATCAACCGTGGTGCTGGGTACTTAGGTAGTCATGCTTCGCTAATTGCTTCAATGGGACTGTCAAGTACCCTCATCTCCCTCCCTCATGTCCACCCCATTCCTTCCTACGGAACAGCGGAAGTTTAACCTTTAAAAAGCATGCAAACTGCAATAGCTAGCTTTCCTATATACTAATAGGATTTTTTTGACGATTTTGAACTGGGAAACGCGAAAAGAATGTCGAAATATTTTATATAAAACCATTAAAAATATAAGTTCCCGACTTATAAGGACCTGTTTGTATTTTTGAGGCCTTATTTTGCTTACTTTCAAATTAACAAACAATAAACACCTTTAAGGACTGAATGCACTTTTCTAAAAAAAAAAAAAAAAAAAAATGGGGCAGAGAATAATAAAGAGTGAGACCCGAGATATTTACAATGTGTGGACAATGTTCATTGAACAAAAAGACCAGGAATCCCACTTAACGGAAGACGATGATGTTCACCGAACAGAATGGTATAAATGTGTTCTGTGAACATCATTGTTGAAGTCTTAACTTAAAGACATCCGAGTGGTCTGATTAAAAAAAAAATAAAACATGAAAATTAAAAACATACCATCAAAATTTTTTTTTCAATCACTCAAAACCCAACAGGTTCGTGACCAACTAAAATGCTGTTCATCGTTCCCATGAATCATATTTTCGAATGTGGTGGACTTGGATGCTATTTGTTTCAGTTTGATAAAGAGGAATAACTCTACACACGTGTGTACGTGCGCGCGCACTCAGTTCCTCAGCCCCGCCGTGTGTCTGGGGTGAACTTGGGAAACTTTTGTTAACTACGTATAAACACGGTAATCGTAGGCAATCTCCCCGGTGCCAGACAAGGCTCTGGACACTGTTTATCTGAGTAATTGTCTTAAAAGCCGCCATTACATGGGTTGTGGCCTGTATCAGAACAGCACAGCCACCCTCTTGGCGAAGGACGGGGGTATGGGTGGCAGGGTGGGGGAGAAGGGTAGTGGGGTGGGTGGGTATGGTCGGTCAAAGAACTTTCTAGGATGTCAGTGGATCGGCACAGCTGTCGCCAGGGACAGAGGCCGGGGAGAAATGTCTGTCTCACACGGCGATTCCCTGGTGAATGAGCAATAACGACCTTTTTGTCAGTTGCCTGAGAGAATACTGACATTTTATTTAAACGTGGGGTAGAGTTACGAGCTGAGTTGCATTCATGCCATAACAAGATATTCACAGACATTTGGTTTGTTAGAATTTTTTTTTTTTGAAAGGGAGGGGTATGTTAATGGTAAAGGTTTCCATAGCCTGGAGTGAATAGAAATGGTTCATCGTACCAAGGAAATGACGTGGGAAGGATGTAACCTGTTTCCTTTTTATTATCTTCAACATTGAATCAGCTGTTCTGGGGTGGGCTGGATGGGAGAGTTCTCCAGTCAGACTTGAGTGAGTCTCAAGCGCACCAGCCACCCGATCTTCCTAAAACCTAGACTACGGGTGGCTCAGATCTTTTTCATGGAGACATGTAAAAGGAAGTCTCTTAAATAAACTCAGACTAGACTAGGAGCATTCGTGCATTTAAAGCATCCAACACAATAAACACTCGCGCAGGTAATGAAACTTCTTCCGGTGCCGCAAGTGTTCACGACAGCGTGTTCCGTCAGGTCACGTGATCCATCACGTCACATGTTTCCTTGGAAACATTTTCAAAAATATCTGCATGATCCTAATGGAGGGAATGAAATAAAGAATCTTGAATCTTTAACCTGTTTATTCATTCCTAAATCATATTGACTCTGTGTGGTTGCTTGAATATTTTAGTCAGGGTGCAACAACAGGCAAAGTTGTTGTTGTTGTTTTCGCCAAGGACTGTTACTAAGGGTTAAAAAGCCGGTATCAAGCAATTACCGGAGACTGCAAGTTTCAGAGCACGATTCCACAGACGGCATGCAGGGTTTCAGCTGATTCATTCGCTTTTCACAGCATGGCCGTCGATTATGTGCAAGAACCCACAGAGCTCCCTGGTGATTGCTTATCTGACGAGAGGATCCTGGGAACGAGTTTTTCCCATACCCGCCTCATGACACAAGTGTCACGTGACACAGGCATATTAAGTACAGGTAGGGTAGGTGGTGAACAAATTCCAAAAAGGTCAACTGAAGAAAACTGCCCTAAATTACATTCCAAACATTTTTTTTTTGACACATTACGATAATTTCGACAAGTAGTTTCGTAAATGTCGTTTTTACTTCCATTAAACCAAAAGGTTTTCACATTCACAGTTAAAATTGAAGGGATTGTCGGTGGTTTTGATGGTGGTACCCACCTCCCTGCCATAAAAGTGTTTGACTTTTTTTTGACCAGTGACACGAGAACAATTGCACAGAAATGGGTTAACATTATCTTGACATTTATCTCCCAATGTCGCAGTTTTCTGGATGTAAAAAGCTTGTTACTAACTTGTAATGGTCACTAATAACAAAATCTCACCCTCCATGTCCGGTTTGTTACAATGTCATGCGAGGTGAAATGTTGTCAACGAATGAAGCATATCAAAAGATATACAAAAGACAAAGATAACAAAGACACTGTAATAAATATTCATACTACAAACACACACACCACAAACACACCACATTCAAACTTTATTCGGCGAAACACTCTATGCCGAGTGCTTATCTTTTCTTCTTTTTTAAAAGGCTAAACTCGTTCCTTGAATGCTGTAAATTCTTCAGTGTCGCACTTCTTATCACATTTACTGACATCCGTGGATATCATTTTGCGAGCGCGTGCTGCTTTTGCAGGAAGGCAGTCGAAGAATTCTGAAGAGCCTCAGACACGCCTCGGGCGCTCTCCGCCATGTTGCAAGGTTTTGAAATTCGCGATAAAAGCCATTCCAGCAAAATATTACCCAGCTGTCGTAGAAAAACATCAATGTATCCTTTCACTGACAGAAGGGAGGGTATTTTTAGAACTTCGCAAGCTCGGGGGAGGCTATTCTGGTTTATTCCCTCCTGACACTGCATGAACAAGATACTTCTCGCTGTTTTACAAGTTTATGTATATAGGTATAAAAACAATATTAAATATATATAACTTTGATGAAAAATATTGTGAATGAAAAAATATAGATATGTGTGTAAGAGTTAAAAAGCCATGGAGAGTAGGGTCATCTCAGAACAGTCCTTAAGGCCAGAGTATGGGGCGGTAATGAAAGCCTTAAAGGCCTACTAGGGTCCAATTTTCTTCTCTTTTGTGTAATGACCGGGTGAAGATATCTTTTTCTTAAAAGTTAGGTTTGTACTCCTTCTTCCGTTCTTGACAGGAAAGTCTACAAACATGGAGACGGGGGTTAAGATTTTTTGGTCACGATTGTATGCATATGTCCAATTAACATATGGTCACAGTCTGACACCTTGACAACATAAACATGTCCCTTTACAATCCTGTCATCCTGTTTACCTGTTTTAGTGAACGGTAATGTTTGTAAGTGTGTATATGTATACCGACAGAGGAACATAGATATTCACTCTGATTTGGGGAAATCTTAAACCGAGGTTTCCAGTCATTAGAAAAAAAAATCCTACCAACTAGACCTTTAAAAACATCCGGAGAATGAAGGAAAGAAAGCTGCAGATGTTTTCCATTATCTGCACTGCACTATTCTGCGAGAACAAGATGCAGCGGGGCTTATCTCTACAGACGACACAGAGATGCTGGCACTCGCAGCCTGACTGCTTCAATCTCAAGTCTGACCAATCCTTGTTCATCGTCACTTCACGTGCGCTTCTGTGCCAGCCTCGTTATGACTGATTTATCCGACACTCTCTCTCTCTCCCTCTCTCCGACATATACATCTCTTCCCTCACGCCTGTAGATGTACTTGCAAGAGAGGCATCGGAAGATAAAAGCTGTTCCTGCTATGAAGAAGGGCCCGACCATGGCTTCAGTCGATGTCAATCCTGTCTGTCCAGTGAGTGCCAAGAACTGATCCGCCGCTCACGTGCCAATGGATCTCGTTTTAGCACGAATTAAGGTCAGAGTTCGCTTTGTTACCCACACGCCTTGCCCAGAGCTTTATCCGAGCAGGACTTACTGTAAGTGGAAGTTACAGATGTTTCTACACAAACTGAGGAAGCTACCCCTACCCTCTTGTCTTACTTTCTAAACGGACGAGCTCTAGGCCTGGTCATCAACACATCGGTTGACATTCGTCTTTCCAGCAACTAGTTACTTAAAAACAAATTTATAAAGCTTTTCACTGTTAGCTCAGTTATTTATAGTGGAAAAATCATGTTTATTTGTGGACCAGTAAGTTTGAGGTGTTAAGAGTGTAAAGTCATGAAACCGATTGACCGCAGTGGTCGTCCAACGCTGACGTCATAATAGTATTCATTTTGCTTGTCGCTGGGTTCAATGCTCCCTTGCGTTGGGGTCACTGGGCTGTGTGAACATTTAACCTCCGTTTAACTCATTGCATCCGCCAGCAGACTCAATAGAGCTCAAGTTTAACTGTATTTTTTATTAGGAGCAGCCAGTAAAGATGAAGAACATATTTAAGCAGAAGTAAGTGGAGTGAAGTGTATTTTATTTTCTACCTTTTCTATTTTCTATTTTCTCATTCCCATAAACTTTAGACTTTAGTCCGCACATCACATGACTGTACCCACAGCATGATTCATACCCTCCATACATACCATACGTACAACACAGTAAGGTTCATTTAAACAATGGATGGTTCAAACTAAACTTAGAGAGACTTTTTATGTCAAACTTCAACCGTCTACAGGACGGAAAGCAGGAACAGTACTGGCTATAAACTGGGGTGCAAAGAAAATGAAGATCGGGGCCATCTCTGAACACCAGGGTCTTAACTTTATTTCCTTTGAGGTTCACTGAGATGTTCCCATTTCGTGCAAGGTTTATCGCCATTTTATACTGTTGATATTTACTTCTCTGAAGCTCTTTTTTAAAAAAAAACCAACAACATAGGAGCCGTTTGCAATAAATGGAAACCCAAATAACAAATGAGGGTTAGCAAGAAAAGTGCAGGTGAATATTTAAGAGAAGAAGGTGTTGACCTGTACCTGCAATGTCGTGAAAGACACAGAGATTGGCAGAGAAAAACTATTTCTTTTCTTCAAAGAGTTAAAACCTTTATTCAATAATTATTTTTCAAAGGTCGTGTTATCACATAGATAAATCCAATATATGACTATTCCGTAACTAGAGGAATATTTGATGAGAATGTGCAACAACTTTTGATAAATGTTTAGATGATGGTCAAAAACTGTTTACAAACAAATTTACATATTTCACAACACATTTCCGATAAACAAAGCGCCCGAAGCTTAATCCTAGTTCGGGTTTAAACTCTGCTCTGTCTAATAAGTAAATAAAAATTACTGGTAGATGTACCCGTATGTATTCATGCACGTACTCATGTACCCATACCGTCTAGGTAAGATTAACTCTGACCTAACCAGCCACGTGCAGTGAATCTGTTTATTCCCCAGGTCAGGTCAGGTCAGGTCACGCTCTCCTCTATGTAGGTTAATTGCGTGTTTGTGTGCGCGTCTATCAACATCCTCAACCCTTGTCTCTATCAACTAAGGTCAGACTGACCATCACAATGATGACTGCACGCGACTTGCAGCTTCAGACACCTACGTCACCACCGACCCGATACAACGACCCTTTGAGTTCAAGGCCAGATGAGGGTCACTATCTATGTCGCACTACTTATCCAGTAGACATAAGACTACTTCCCCAGACAGGATGAGTGGTGATTAAAATAAATATAAACAGCCTGCTGTGTCGGTGGCCAGGATTCAGACGGGTAAGGATACAATTTATGAGAAGGGCAACGAGGATAAGTTATGCGACACACGTACACACTTCTGACAAGATCGAGAAGAAAAAAAATTAAATTAACCAAACAATAAGCAGGCGAACAGTCAACGGGGTGGGACCTTAAACACTCACATACATAAACATCACGCTGAGTAGCAGTCTGAAACAGAAACCGTTTGAGAGGAGGAACAAACTCACATTTATACAGCGGTGGACGAGGAGTAAGACAAAAAGTTGGAGGTAGAAAAAAAAGGAATAAAATCTGAATGGGGTAAATAAGAAATGTTGTATCAATTAATCATGCAGTCACGTGCAGATACAACCAGACGGTTAATGAATTGTACAATGAATAATGTAAGACCTATACAGAGCCTGTTGTTGTTACTGACACTACTATTCACTATTTCCTGTGTGAAATCATTTTGAATGATCACATGTGTAGTTGATGCTTTTATTCTTTTTTTTTAATTGAGGAAAGCGAGTGAATGTACGCCATTATCTCAGTCAAGTGTCCACCCGACAATATTATTAGACACTAAACGAACAAGAAAAAAAAAACCCGACCGACCGAGTTTTCTTTTCAACTTTATCCTTAGTGAACAAAAGAGAAACAGAACCAACAACAACAATTCAGAAAGAAGTATAAAAAAATGGTTAAATAAAACAAACAAATTTTGGCAACCTACTTAATAGTCTGACAAAAACAAAGCAAACAAGAACACAGACATTTGCATTCAATTTGCCAGTGATGGCGAGTAGAACAGCTTAAGATGATTTCTGTCTGGCCTCCCTGGAGGAGATGCTACAGCAGCCACCAGGGCATGGCCGCCGACGATGCGAGCTGACTACTCGCTGCCAACCGACAAAATCGATGGCAGAAGAGGACAAGAGAAGAGAAGAGGACTACCAAAGAACGAGGAAGCGGCTACGTAAGATCGATAGTCAAGAGAGACAGACACCAGAGGACGAGAGAGAGAGCTAAGTAAAATCAATAGTCTGGACCTTTTTTTTTTTTTTTCTTAGCAGTCTGCAAATATTTGAAAGAAAGAAAGGAAGAAAGAAAAACATGGTGAAGTTTTCCATTGCCGTCTTTTCTGCAATCCCAGACCTGCGAAATATTCCGTCGCCGGATCGGGAGTATTGATGTCTACCGACTTCCGGTGCCAGGGTCACCTGATCAAAGAAGAGCGGAGCGTATTTTTTTTTTCTCCGTATGTTACTGTCTTACCTCGCCCAAACCTCCTACCCTGTGTTGTGTAGTCCATCCTTGTGTCAACTCGTATGCTGCGAGTGAAGAATGTAGTGTTAGGTATTGCTGATACCGACAGGGACATGTCGAGTACGTGTATCTGACTTGGGTATCATGCCTTGGGCTTTACCCAATCATTACAAAAAAAAATTCCCACTTGTCCTTCAAATCTTTTTGTTTTAAAACACCAATAGCATCTAACATTAAAATGCATAGTTATATCTTACTACCAAGATTAAGAATTTGCGAAGAATCGCTAAACTTGGGATCAAAATGTAACTTGGTAAACTTCGAGGGCTCACGGGAAGGGGTCATCAGGCTGGGTCACGTGAGATGTCTCACGCAGTGCGAGCAACCTGACCTGGCGCCGCTTCGAGCTGATGAACGTCAAAGGCCTTGCCTGTGGAACTCTCGGGGAGGAAAAGCAAACTGATAAGACACGATCGTTTTACCATTGCCAGAAGTCTTTAAAGCTTCGAAGATTTTCTCTCCTTGGTCTCAACAGTACACGTCTTAAATACTTCAGTTTGACGAAGTCGAATGAAACAAACCCTCTCAGACAACAGCCAATCAAAATTTGCTCAAAACTTCATCAGGCATCAGCGGCTGATGCGATTTATTTTTCCGCTTCAACGCTTTCTCCGTCGAGCAAATGGCGAATCTTCACGGGTAAATGAATCATTGCATTTGAGTTCTTTCCGTGGCTGTTAGAAGAATGGCGCTGGATTCCCATCGTCTTCTCGTGCAGATAACGTTAACTCTCGCTGCATTTGAAAAAGAGCGCGAGCGTGACCTCCCCTTGCCCGGTCTAGCGCACCCGAAGGCTGGCAGCCGATCCCTGTCTACAAATTTCTATTAATATCTGATGAGGTCGTTCCACACATGGCTACAAGGAATGCGATATCCTGTTTCTGCCACTACTACAAGGAAACATAATTTTATATATGCGATATCCAGTTCCTGCCACTACTTAGTAGGGCACCCGCTCCTACCACCCGTATCCACCCAAAATGTGAACCGGATTCTTATCAATGTCTTTTCGAGGAAACATAATTTTTATCAACGTTAAAAGAAACGACTGAAGGGATCAGTGCAGGTGAAGGACGCAGGCCGCCGAGTGCAAATAGTGTGTGCAGTCAGTTTATCACGTGACACATCAAATACTTGAGTTAAACTTATCTCCGTCACACATTCAAAGTTAGTCATGCTTTCTATCTCTCACGGACATACAAACACACCCGCGCGCTTTCTCTCTCTCTGGTCCGTGCACAAACGGCTCTTTCTCCCTCGCTCTTAAACATATCTATGGGCGCACATAAACACGCTTACACACAGAGAGAGAGTAGTATACAGAAAAAGCAGGCTGGATAATGGACAAATTACCAAACGGATAAATGTTGTAATGATGGCAGAATAGCGGAGTAAAGTGAAATGACAAAAGACATACTGACAGCAACGACACACACACACAGAATGAGAGTCACATATCAAGACAAAACAATTTACAATTGATGAAATGCAACAAAATGATAAGGTAATTTTTAATAACGACACAATCATATATAAATGTAATACACTACACAACATTAAAATACAATGAAATGACAAGATGTTTACTAATAACAACAGAGAAAACATAAACCTGCCTACACACAAAGATACATTCAGGAATAAAATAAACAAATATTGAAGTAAAATGAAATGACAAGACAAACATCTACTAACAACAGCCTCGCACGCGCTCACACCCACATGGAAAGAGAGAAAGGAAAGACAGGAAACGAAAGTGGTAATTACAGAGTAAAGAATTCACATAGAAAAATGTACAAACATACAGACAACATCATATACTCTCCACCTGTTCCTCCACACATTGACCTCACATCCGACATCCTATTTCGATTGCAGCAGCAACCCTGAACTAACACGCCCTGAACACATTCCTTAATTAACTCACAAATTACATCTGTTCTTACCTTTCGTGCGTGACCTCACCACCAGACTCTTCTTCTTTTTGCCAGCCATGCACGAAACTTGATCGCGAGGAGCACGGATGTCACAACAACATATCTCCCCCAGTGTCACCGACTTCACAGCAACACTTGCCTCCTTGTAGTTTGTTTATTTGTCCTCCCTCTCTCTCTCTCAGTGAAATGCCAGCCAAGACAATTTGCTTTTCTATTTGGAGGAGCAGCGGAGGGATTATTATTGCACTTGTGCTCGTCAATGCTCGATCCGTGTACGTCGAACGCTGCACCCAGTGAAATAAATGTCAAGCAGATGTGATCGTTTCCAAGGTAGTCTGAGTGAAGATCACACCGCCGGTGTCGCGGTTTGCCAAGCTGCCGGCGTCAGCCCTGATGAAGCTGTTATCGACACATCATCTACCGCTGATTGTGTCTCAATGTCGTCAGTTCTATAATTGAAAAGTCACCTCCACGTGTTGTCACGGTGACGCAAGGGTTATTTCTACTTCAAACGAGTCACCAGGTACATCCATCCACACACAACATCGTCTTTGCCAAACGATCGCTGGTCGACGACGAGCTTCGATGTGTCTGTCTCCCGTTAGCTGCGCAAGCCGAGCTTAGTGGGAGAGGAGAGAGAGAAGAGGAGGGGAGGAGGAAGGGCAGCTTGGCTTGTTATTGATCTCAACCGGTTTCATCAACGTGACCCCAGGACAGCGAAGTGGTACGACGAGAAGGGGGTCACGACGTGAGCTCGCCGGGTCCCAGATGTGATTTCTCTGGTGGATTCCGAGTCCATCAAATGTACTACACACAGTCCTGGCTTGAACCTGAACCCGGCTGAGGTCAAGAACATACAGAGATTATTGATGTGCTCCAGCCACGGCTACCAGACCGAGTTTACGAAAAATCGACGTTGGAAAAAAATAAATGTTCCTTGGCGATCGTGTGGGTCGGAGGAGCTCTGAACAAGCACACCTTGGCTGTACAAATAGACTAACCTCGACCACTGGTACACCTGTGTGGGGGATGATTAAGCACAGTCAGACCCCCTTGAGTCACTTTTGTCGAGGGTGTAAACACTGCGAGCCTGTGTTGTGTTGTGTGTCAGCAGCCGCTGTAACTCAGCTCGCGAGGCTAGGTACCTCCTGTCGCGAATGTCGTCTCGCAACGCTGCTTGCCGATCCCGTGGTGCAGCACCATCTCCTGCAAGGATTAAAAAAAAAATGGGAGGTAGGGGCGGGGAGACAGGTCACGCCACAACTTGGGTACACGGGTTTGCACCCGGTACAATCACACGAGTCCCGAGCTCAAAACAAGAACACGGGTCCTGCGTTACTAGGGCTCCTCCTCGCGTGCAAAGTCTCGGCTAGCGTTATCTTGGTCACACAGATTAAAATGTCGAGCGTAACACGAGACTTGAAGTTATGTTTGTGGATTGGTTGTATTGCCAATGGTATCTTTCCTTGAGGTAATACCACGTCACGGGCGATGACTCGCGATTAAGCTGCGTACGATCCACATGAATGGCGATGGCCGAGGACAATGAACGCAAAGAAACGCTCCTCCGCGAAATGTGATCTCGTCTTTGTTCTCGACTTCTGTGCTCTCTTGCCGGCGAGGTTTTCGTTAAACACGTTCTCTGTGGCCCAGCATGCGCGAACGGCAGCGATGAGTCAACAAAAAATTTTTCAAATGTGAAGGGAAAGCCAGGGACTACTCGCGACGACGAGAACGAGTGCATTCCTTCCTTCCATTCACAGCGCAGCAGACGATACTTCCCACAATGCTGCGCGCGCACACTCGCTCGCGCGAGCCGCTGATCCAGGGCCTGAAGCAGACGACGACGACAAAGACACAGCTCGAGACAAATATGGATGAGATGGAAGTATTTTTGGCGGTGAACGAAAAAAACATGTCTTTCTCGGTTTCATGACAGCATGGACATCTTCTTTCAGTCAAATTTAAAAAAAAAATATCAACGGTTTACTCTCCAGACTCGAAGCTCGCGCCAGTTAAAAATACTCACCAATAGATGCAAGCAACAACAACAACATAACGATGCCCAGGCTTCGTCAGCTTGTCACGCGCGTGCACCCGGGTAGCGCTGGGAAACAAAATGGCGGCCGATGGCGAGGTTACGCAATGTTGTGTCGTCAAGCTGGTGTGAAGAGGGGTGGAGAAGGATATACTGAAGTATTTAGGGTTTATGTCGTGGGTTTTATTATATCTCCCCTCTAATCTCTGCTTCACGGATCGAGACCTGAGCAGTTTTAAGTAAACAACCGTGACTGTGTGCGTTTACGCGAGGGGAACGGGAGGGAAGGTCAAAGGGCTCAGGTCTGCTTTGAACACAGCCACCATCGCCAGGCTGGTCACAGAAGGCTGTCGTGGTGGTTGTTTGCGGAGACCTGGGGAGCGACAGCCAACGACGAGATCACACGATGTGCCAGGGCACAAACTGTCACAAAGCGCCGTTAAAACAACAAGAACAAAACAAATAATTTTTTTTTAAAACTAGGCCAACAAACTCGCGGTGCGTTCAGCTGTCGCACGCGAAGTCAAGAGAAGATGGACGACACAAAAGATGTCCTAGGGCCTGGTGAGTGTCACTTGTCAGTCCAAACAAAGGGCGAACCCCAAAGAAGGGAGAAAGGTTGCATTCCGAGCCCACAGCAACCCACTCAGACCGCTACATGTAAATTCACCCACTGCTAGGTGAGGGGTCAACCTGCAAAACCCTAAGGTCAAATTGTTTATTGTAAGGAGTATTGAGATATTAAAAATATATTCATACAAATTCCTATCTTTATAAATAGTATCTATTATTTACACACACTCACTGGCTGGTATTCAACAGCTAATATTTTTTTTTAATATACACACAACTAGATAAAACATTCATCGCTAGTCTACCTCTTAGCTGGCACTTTTTAAAAAAAAAGTGTCTATTGGTCTTTGTTGTATAAATAAATATCGAGAGGTTAGACTATGAGTTGCTGACTAGCAAAACAAGGACCAAAAAAAAAAATTAGTCTCGACTTATTGATAAAGTTTCAAATCATCTCGTTAAGAAATTTGTTTCTTCTTTCATTTTCTCTCTCTCCTTTTTTTTTTTTTTTTTTTTTCTTAGAACGCGCGTGTCTCTAACGGCAGCTTGAGCTTTTATTATTTTGTCACTCTACGCGGAAGTGTCACTGGCTCGCGTTTCGTCACGCGGTCGAGGTCACACGATGGATTGCTTCCTGCTTTTGGAGTGATGTCTCAGTTATAAGACCATGCTAACTTTTATTCTTACTTACAGTTGAGGGTTAATATATATACTTCAACAAAGCAGTTGGAATATATTTATTTTTTTTATTCATGTCGATCTTTAAAGACTGATGTCAGTCAATGGCATCATAAATCGGTGACACCCGCCATCACTGTACATGTACAGTTACCATGGCATCGAGTAAACACGTCGGCCATAGTCTTCATCATCTGGTCCACCACCGTCATGGAGAGGATGCGGAGATGTGTGTCGGTGGATGAAAGCCGTTGACGCCGGACGCCATCTTGTGATATTGTTAGTACATCTTTCCTGACATGATGACGTCAGCAGCTGCCGGGTTCATCGATCGCGCAGTTTCTCGCTTGGCGGAGCTGTCAACGTGACGGCAACCAGGGTCGCTGGTGGGCTAGCGTGATGACAGCTGCGACATGTCGGACAACCCAACCCAGTGGGAGGTGTTTCAGGACCCACATTTCTCAGGGTCAGCTTTTTTGCCCATCTCCCCTCCGTCTTTTATCGTCCTCAACTTTTTCATGGAGTTAGGTATTTGTACTGAGTCGATTTGGGAAAATTTGCTCGCGGTACACGGGTATCGAACCGACTGACCTTTGGGTTCTAACCACTCGGCTATGATCTTCCACTAAATTCGCTCTCGATGTCAAAGGTTATAGTCACAACGATGCTTGTTTACGCAGCATAGGTTACAAAGAGATTTGTTTTCATTTTTTTCTTTTTTTTTTATTAGTTCATTGAGTTTGATGTCTTTAAGAAATTACATTTTCTTGCATCTACATCACTTGAAAAAAAAAATTATAGAAATTATATTGATCCTCCTAACGAGGCAAACATTATAGCACGACTACCATCAAATCCGTCTTTTCATTTGGATGAATGCAAGAAGAGATTGATTGATAGATGCATGGGAGATAACACTATTCTCGTCAATCAGAGCGTTTACCGTTGACCTTTCAGCCGACCTTTCCAGAGGCGCGTGGAGTCTTGGCTTCTCAGTCTACCATCGATGTGGCTCCCTAGCGGGAGAGGGTGAAGAGGGTGAGCTCAGCAGCGGTACTTGAGCGCCACGTATTTATCAGATCATTCTTATAAATAGTCTCCTGTGTCTGCGTTGAGTGTAAGAGTAACACACAAACAAAAAAAGAAAAAAAAAAAAATGGAGACAACATCACGTGCCAGCTATTTTCACAACGGCAATAATAAATCAAGGTGGCACATTCCAACAATTTTATTTTATGTGAATATAGATTTAGTAGGTATGCAAGTACTTGCATCACCTGCGGTTTGCCTCGATCTCCCCTCGGTAGTTCGACCTGTCGACTTGAGCCTTAGTCAACTCGACCACCGTTATGTGCGGGATGACTGCTGACAATTGTGAGACGGTGTGATATTCAAGTTTAGTCTCCTGGTCTGTGCATGTCTGTTTATTTGTCTGTCTAGACTCCTGCTTTCAATCTCAAGCACGTACACACACACACTTCCATGGCGACAGTAATGAGAGCCAGCAACCCCCGGGTGTAACAGTACTCAGGGGCACCGTGCTCCCTCGGTAGGTACACTCCACGATTATGGATCGACACGAAAAATCGTTCCTAGTCCGAGGAGCTTATATGTCTCATCATGTCTGGAATGTGGAGATTGCATTGATCATAGCCTACTGTGGTGATGGTGGGTTGGGGAGGAATGTACTGCCTTGCAGATGTTTGTCAAACAGTTCACATATAGGGTTGGGTGAAACAGCAGCAGACCTCCCTCCCATCAGACATCCTCCCCCCTCAAAAAAAAAAAAAATAAAAATAAAAAAATAAAAAATAATAATATGATAACGTGTACCGGTGCAAGCGTGTTGAGCAATGTCGATCTTCAGCTGAACTTGTGAACTTTTATCTCTGAGCTTTTGATAGCTTTTATTTTGAGGAGCTTGCCTGTGGTGAGTCAGATATCTGCTGACATTTTGCAATCCATCTGTGAGAACAGAATCGGCTGAATACACTTTTTTCTTTTTTACTTCGTGAATATTGTGGATGTCAATACCTCTTGACATTTAATATCAATTGTAATACTGTAAATCTCTTTTTACTACATATACATTTTCACATTGTTGAGTGTTAATGTCGTTTGTGACGACGTGTGGTCGAGCTTGATGAATTGTAATACTGTAAATGTCAATATCGCTTGTGACTTTTAATCTAGCAGTTTTACTAAGGATAATACTTTAAAATATTTACGTATTATTTAAATATTTAACATTATTATCACACACACTGGCTCACTCATGCACGGGAAAAAAATGGAAAAAAATCAAACAACCTTACTCCAGTCAGCTTCCATCCTCTATCATTCATCGATACCTTGACTGGCGCTGGTGGTGGAGGTGGAAGTGGGGTACATAAACTCAGCAGCTGACAAGGTCCACTACTCCTGCCTGTGATGGTGAGCAGTTCATCCTGTACACCACGAGTTCCTTCCCGTAGTAACACAAACATCTCTAACAGATGATTTTACTCAAATTTGGCGGTTTAGCTGTTTGTACAGTTTCCCACACCCCAACTGTACTCTACATCTATAGCTTTGTACCACACACATACAAAACTGTTTTATTATCCTTTCCCAATATTCCTTCACTTTTTTGAAAAAAAAAAAAACAAAACAAAACTAACGTTCATTCTACCACCCACCCCGTTCTCTTCCTCCAACAAAACATGATCACATTGAGTGACATAGCATTGATTGCAGGTGCAATCACACGGACCTTAAATGACAACAACTTTATTACCTCTGCAGAAAGAAAATGTGTGTGTGATGCTTATTGTAAACCTTCTCGGTTCTGTCCGTGCCTTCTCAGCGCCAGATGAAAGACAAGTGCAGTATGCAAAGCTCACAGTCTGCTTTTATTAAATGTCACACACTGACTTAATTAAGTTGCAGCCGTTTTAAAGTTATTCAAATGTACTCCTGTTTTTTTTAATGTTTTTGTAGCTTGCCCCTATCCTGTTTTGCTATGCTCCCACCCCAGCACAAATGGGAAGAGGTCTTACCACTCAGTATGTGACTCTTATCCAAGATAACCTTGTTTAAATGTTACATGCAATAATTTAAATTATGACACACAATATTTTAAGTTATACTATTATTTTATTTATAATTATATGTGCTTGATATATCTTTGATTTACATGTCAACAGATGCACGGCATGTTTCGGTGAAAAAAAATTCTGACCAATTTGAGGTTTAATATATTCTAACTCAATGTAAGGTGCACAACTCCTGAAGCAGAATTGCTGTATCAGTAGCTTCCCTTGGGACGCACAGTACGAGGTTACTTTTTAATTTTTTTTCAGAACTCATTTCTAATTCTTACTATTTCAATGAAGAAGAAAAAAAGTTTCGTGTTATTTATTTCCTTATTTTGCTGTTTTATTTAACAGAAGCTAAGTTGCTGCGTAAATTATAATTTTAAAGATTGACTATTTTTGACTTGTTTTTTTCCCCCTTCTATGTGCACAAGAAGTTTCTCTGAACAAAACACAATAACAAGCAAAGAACATAAAGTAAGCTATCACAATATTATATTAATAAATTTAATAGTTATCATAGACATAATTCAAAAGATACTTTTACATACAATATATCAATTAGCCGATCGTTCCGCTTGGTGTGATGTGTGGAAGAGGTTGCGGCTCAGTGAGTTTCTGAGGATGGTTTGTCTTGGCAATCTGCACTTCACGATAAGCCCTCACTTACAGGTTAGCCACCCCTATGACCGCGTTGTTGTTGTCTTCCAAGACGGGTACATGGGTTGTGGTAGGCAGGCCAAAGATAATGAGCTCTTGACTATCCTGACACTGGAGCTAACCATCTCCTCCTGGGATAATAGCAATAAATGAATGGAATTGGGTTCTCAATGTGGTTTTTACTTGCCGCTTATATACAATCGTGTAGTATGCAGACAACTTTTCACTTATCTCCCTTTTCTTCTTCCTTCGCTCTTTGCCTCTTCGTAACTTCCAAATAAAATACCAAAGTATACACAAGTACATTAACTGTTTTGCTAAGCATTCCACGTCCCCTCCACAAAAAACCCAGAAGATTCGGATAACAAAGGAAACAGGCATTGCACGTGACACCCGAAAGCAATTATTAGTAACAGGGTGAGTTATATGTGTCGAGTATCAAACACCCATGATACCACACCATACACTTTACACATTTTTTTTTTGTTGCTTGGTGCTCGTAAAATAATAACTGATGTCCGCCTTCGTGTCAGGTACTAGTATGTAGGTGTGCTTGTGTGTGTGTGTGTGTGTGTGCATGTCCTGTGTATGTGTGTTCGAGAGCGTGCTTACTCCATGTGCCTTGGTGCCTTTGTGCACAGACGTTTGTTCCTGCTCATCCCCATTATGCAAGCACCTGTTGGTCTAGGAAAAACATTCAAAAAGAGAATGTCATGGTCAAGGAATATCATAGTCCTTTGGTATTGACGTAGGGTCTCCATAAATAGAATCAACAAGATGATCCAGTCTAAATATTGGAAGTCAGTCTTCAGTTGAAAACAAGGTATACACATGTGGATGATTCTGCAGGTGTCCTTTAAATACGGAAAATGATACCACTCGGACTCGTTCAGACATTTTTGACAGTTGTTACAATCGTCCAGACCAAACCATCCAAGATGAGGGATGCGCGATTAATTACAGGACGGTCAGCAGCTTCCTGAATGTGGGTTGTAAGACACCGAGACAGAAGTATTATGCACCTGTAGAGCAGAATATCATACTGAGATCACGTGACTTGCTTGGTTTTCAACAAGAGATTCAGGAGAAGCGACAACGGCGCGAGTCCATCGAGTCAAACTTCGAGGTCACAGGTCGTGGGTCGCAGCAGGAAGATGAAGGTAAAAGCTGGCGAGTGGTCATCAATCCTCTTGCTTCTCCCTCCTCTGTACTCGAATGAAACTGTTGAGGCACGTTCTACAAGTTGTCACACGAAGTCATTCAACGACTATGATGATGATGATGATGTGCTGGTGCTGTTCTCGCCGGTCTGGGGAAAAAAAGCATTAACGAAATAGAATGCAGTAATTTCTTAAATGATAGATAACAGCGTTTTGAATCATGTCTGAACAAACCTTCGGGTAGCAAAATGATCACATGCTTACGTCTAAACACAAAACAATTCAAGTGGTAGTTCAAAATAGGTTTCAATATTGTGTTATCTAAAGATGCATCTGACCTGCCAATACCTTTCAGAATGCAGTATTAATCATTTAACCTATCTGAATTGCTTCACTCATTAACGACTCGACAGTTATACCTTGCGCTTGCGCAGTCGCGCCAGTCGCCGCTGATTCAAGCAAAGGACGATAACGATGATGAGCACAAAGAGCGGTAAGATCACCAGCACGACGCCGACGATCAGGAGAGCTCTGTCGTTGCTGTTGGTGGAAAATACCACCAGGAGGATACCTATCGCCCAAGAACAAAAACATCAACAGCTGAAAGTTGCACGTGGAAAAATTCTTTCATTGACTGTTAAAGGCCAACCCGAGTGCTCTGCGAAAATCGCTGGAAATAGAGAATGTTTTTGGAATTATTATTTTAAAATAAGCTTAAGTTGATCATAAAGAAAAAAATGTTGCACTCGGGTTAGCCTTTAACTAGGTTAATGATTGGTTGACTGGGGAGAAGGAGGGAGTGACTTTTCTTCTTTCCTTAAATCTCAATTTAATCTAGTTTCCGTCCTGATGAATGGTAGGGAGGAGGCTGTGAGTAGAAACTGAAATGAGGGACTTGGGTGGCTAGAAGTCAGTGACTCAGATACAAATGCGAGATATATTCATAAAAGTAATAAGGTAGTTATAAAAAAAGCATTTCGTTCTTAAACAGAAGTATCAAAGAGCATGACATATAAATATATACACACACAGATTACATAACCTTTCTAAAATATTCTCGGTGAGATTCTCATGGGTGTTCATGGCTGCGTGTACCTTGGACGCGAATTAAAGGGATTGTAAAGACAAAATAAAACTGTTTAGAATCTCGTCAAGAATAGGATCAGTTTGAATCTCGTCTGTTTTCGTGTCTGTTCATGTGGAAAAGGTTGAATGTTTTACAGGATATTGTGTTTAATAAGAGAAATTACACGGGACTCTTTCGTTTGTTTCAACGAAGTCTCGTTCCTCCAATGACGTCAGCTAGATCGCAGTGTGAGCTGATGGAATGATGATAGCCATCTTGATTGTTATCACTAATAATATCGCTAATCCAACTAACGACACACCACCGATCATTTGAGTTCAAATCCTAATAATGGACCGACACTTCCTGTCCCTCGCTGACGTCACACAGCACGCCACAGCCTTATCACCGCCGTCACAGCCTTTACTACACCTTTAAGCTGTGGTGGCTGAGCAATGATCTGATGGGCAGTGTAAATACAACATCCTGGGTATCACAGGATCAAGCACGGACCGCCTGACTGACCTGACCTGACCTGACCTGGGCACTCGTCAGCAAACAAGCTGACAAACCGTTTGTCACGCGACTCGCGACAACTCTCTCCTCGCTGATGTGATTAACATCTCTCCTCGGTTTCTGTGGTGTGATTATTAAGTCTCTTGTCTCCTACTTGTCTGTTGTCTGTCACCGAGTCCTTGTGTCTGTCCTGCCACACTCCAGCCTTGCCTTGTGTCTGAACTGTGAGTGCACGTTACCTTTCTTCTCCTTACACGTCACCCAGTCCTGTTCTCTGGCTGTACGTCACTTCTCTTGTAGGTAAGACATACGCACGCACATTTGTGCACAGACTGTATGCGTACAGCAACAACAAACACACAAACACTCGAGTGCATGCAGGCACACACGAAAACCTTTCGTACACCGTTGCTGACAGGTATGTCATGAAGATGGAAAGATTAGACAGAGAATGCAAGTCAGACAGGTAATGTAATCACAACATACTGTAGCGAGTCTTGTTGTTACTGTTTCTTGTTTGGGGGTGGGGTTAAAATCATACTTACCAGACGGAAGGGCAACAAAGAAAGAAAAGCCGACAGCAGTTCCCGCCAGACATCCTTGAAGACAACACACACTGGACTTGGGATTTTCTGAAGACGGCAAAAAATAAACAACATCATTTTGCTAGTAACATGTACGACACACTATTAATATAATCAAGATACATCATACATATACCTAGCATACTGACAACAGAAAACACTACGTGGCAGATAAAAGTGTAGGTATAATTATACTCAAATTACAAACATAGAATTTTCAAAAAACTACCTTATATGATAATTAATATTTATCTTTTTCTTGAAATACTTTAACAGACTCATTCGCTTGCGTCCGTCTGTGTTTGTGTGTGGATGTGAGCAGCTTTAGCTAGAATCTAGTATTATTATTGATGATGATGCGGAATACTGACATTACAAATGTCAAGACACAGAAAGAATGAAGATGTATATCTATGCAACAGGTGACGATAATGGCAACCCATGATGTGCATTGCTTAGTACAATTTTTTGATCGATAAAACAGATTTTTTTAAAAAAGGAAGAGTGGTGGCTTAAACCCCAAAACAATTTATTGAAATTCTGACACACTTCCCACTTTTCCCGCACCAAACGACATCATAGGGCGTTTCCTTGCATTTTATGGACGGCAACATCTGCCGTCGAGAGGGACATGTTCTACGCATGCGCTTAACAGCCGAACTCGCCTGTCAGTTTAAAACTTAGCATCCATCGTTTTTCTGTCCAAAATAAAAGCCTGCATCTCATCCATAACCCTACCTCTAGCACAGACCCCAACCATAACTGTGATCCCCAAACCTAGTTTATGGACATGTGTCACACATACACACAACCCTCACCCACCCAAGCCCTTGAGAATAAGAAGAAATGAATGTACAAAAGTGTGTACACCAAAGAGAAAAATCTATTTCTATTTTTAAAAACTTAAAAGCAAAGTTTTTATAAAGCAAGCTAGCTAGGTCAACTAGGGATACCTGGGCATCGAACCAGCACACCTCTCAGGTTTTTCCAAAAATTATGAATTAGTATCTTCCTGAAACTATGAAATTAACTTTCTTTGAGTTATGAATTATGAAACTATAAATTAGCTATTTCCTGTAAATGAAAACCGAGAATGTGAGAATAGGAAATATCAAAGCTCCAGATTTCTCTGTGTGTGTGTGCGCGCGTGCGTACATGTGTGCATGTGTTAAGCGTGCGCCATCGTGCGTGCACCTAAATATGTTTTGGAAATCATTTGGAACTTTGCGTTTATTCGTTGCTCAAAAGAAAAAAAAAACCTATTTGTTTTGAACTTTCCTCCCTCTACCCCAACCTCCACTGCACAGGCAATAAATTCAGATTCTCACAAGCGCTATCAGCAAACAAAACGCATTCACAACCTATAGATGTTGCTGTTGTTGCTGTTGCTGATGGTGATGATGGTGGTGCCAGACCTTGCTGGAAACATGTTCCTAAATACCTGCACGCGATGAGTCTATTTCCCCTGCCAAGCTATCTCGAACTATATTTTCCAGAAACTGTCGTAACAGCAGAGAACAGAGCAAGTAAATAAACATCAAACCAACCTTCCTCTTCATCTTCTGTAACGGCGCCAGCAGCAGTTCTCTCCATCGCGTGACTTCCTGGCGTCGCCTGATGCGTCATCACGTGACCTTCTCCACCTCTGCTTTCTCCCACATTTTGGGCCATTTTCTAGCACACCGTCCGATTTCTGATTCTAAACTGCCTCCGAAGCTTCTTTTCTCCAGTTCAGTAGTAACACGCCAGGTAACTCTTTTTTCCAAGAAAGGTCTTAGTTCCAAGGAGATCACTGAGAAAAAAAATATCAAAACATTGTCAGTAGAGTGCAGCTGTCTAAAGCAAAGTACAAAATACCATCTCGGATTTCTCTTTACCACAATAAATTAGTTTCACTGCCATGGAGGTGAACACTGCTCTTTAACTGAAGATGTCAGTATTATAAACACACATTATTATTGCTGCTGCTGCAGACGAAGATGTTGATAGCTATTGGAGATGGTAGGGGTGGAGCATGAACGAAACTGAAATTCGAATAAGCGAAAAAAAAAAATGTGAGAAAGGGAAACACAAATGTAGGACAGAGGTTTATCTGAAATTATCTTATCTCCATAAAGTTGAAAGCTCAGCGTGGTGTAAGCTATTAAGCCGTAGCACGTGACAGGAAATTGCAAAACATAGTACACACCCTGATTTTGAACCGACATACAGACAGAACACTGTGGGCGTCTTCGTGTAAACAAAACTGGAAATTACAGTAAAGCTTTGGCGGGATGTACACACTGACAGAAAACGAATGAACGATTGCGGGAAAAAAAAACCCATTAAATTAATTACATTTTGGCTACGGGGAGTTGGGGGAAAGGGGGAAGAACTACATTGTTGACTTAAAACATTAGTTTACAGGGGAAGTAAGCCGCATTTGACGTTTGTGGTCTTCTGTGTTTTAAAAATGCTTTTATCAACTTGTAGATGAAAGAAGAAAAGTCATCATTATCAAAACAAAAAACGTGACAAACCCACAAGCGAGGCATGTTTATATGATATTATTGCGATGATTGTTATATCCTGTCAGTCCCTCTCACTCTCGCTTACACACACATATCATTAATAATGCATTGCATCTTGCCACCCGCACAAAACAAACATGCAAACGAAAAGACAAAGTCAACTAACATATATGTACCGTTTGGATTGTTAATGATGGCGCATGTAGCATCTTGTGTATATAAATATAATCCCTATGACCTCTCCACGGTCTGCCTAATGTGGATAATCCTCGCTCACCACTCAATACACTTCCTTCTTTTCTTGGGTTTCTCTTGTCCATACTTCCTCTAATCCTACAGTAAGATCGAATTCCCTTCATCCCTAATACCCTCTCTCTCTCGTGAGTGTGTGTTGTGTGTGTGTTGGTGGTTTGTGAATCTCTACTGCGCGATATGAGTGCACGTGTGTTGTGTAAGCTTATGTGTTGTGTATATAGTGTGAATGTCGTCTGTGTGTTGTGTACGTATGTGTGTATGTTGGTACTCACTTTCTCGCTTTGTCAAGTGTCGTCTCTCCGGCCACACACACAACCTGTAAACTCCAGTCCCAGCGTACCTACCTTTTCAAGCGTGACACACTACACCAGCGACGAAGGCCACCGACGACACACTCACATACACCGTCCTGTGAGCAGTGAACCCCACCATAGACGTCTATGACCCCACTGAACTTCACCCGACCCCCAAAAAAAGTGTAGCCTCTCTTTGTCTCGGACAGGCGGATCGACGCGAGTCAAGAGTTCAACAGAGCGCGACGCCGGGGGGTGTAGTGACTGTGACTAGAATGTCTCCAGTAGTTCACACACGTCGCGTGGTTGCCATGACCTCGCGCACTTAATCACTCAATTATGTGCAGGCCAATCAGCGACTACACGGTGAAGTCTCGGCTAATCACACTCTTTATCCGTCAGTTTGCTCTTACCGTTACAGGAAGTAGTTTTCAAAGCAGGACACGACTGCTGTAGGGGTTGGGGTGGGTGTGGTAAATGGAAGCGTCAGGGAGTGGGGTGACGGTGGTCACATAAACATCAGGGAATAAACCCAATGCCTTCAGCCACTGTTTGTTTTTTTTTTTTTTGTTTTTTTTTTTGTTTAAATTCATGAGCCAGTACTGAGTACAGAGAGAGGTTTATGAGGACTTACGTTGGTCATGAGCTGTCCAGTGGTGTCGAGGTTTTCCCGCGTAACATCAGCGTCGTCAACAACATCCGATTGGAAATGACGAATCGACGAAGCCACTGGGATGTAGGACGCTGCCACGCGTCACGGCAACGAGGCCGGCGACACAGCAGGTAACTAGGGCGACGACGTGCACGATAACAAGAGTCCCTCGATCGGTAAAGAGAGGAGGCAGAAGGTGCAGCTGCACGTTTGCAGAAGTCGGTTTACACGTTTGACAGCGGGTCGGGTAGTATAGCAGCTCACACACACACACCCGACACAAACACAGGGTGGCTCGATCTTCCCTTCTCCCCCAAACCAAGGGACTGCAGTCTCGAGGCTTTTCGCGTTTCCACTGCTGCAGTAGACAAGATCGGGTGCAAAAGCTGGCACCACCCGCTAAACACACAGCCAACAAAGACCGGAAGCTTCTATAAGGACCGGTGTTTTACTAGCGGGGTACACGGAACTGGAAACTGTTGACAGTCTCTCCCCTCCCCTTCTCTCTCTCTCTCACAAACACGATGACTTCATATGTTGTCCATGTGTCTCAAGCATTGTAATAAAACTTCTCTCCTTTCTTTCTCACACACAGGGAGAGGAAGGGGGGGCTCGGATACTTTCCAAATGTTTCCAAATATAACCTGTCTTCTCTCTATCCCATTACCCTTCTCATATAACCGCGCGCACGACACTAAAGACAGAGATAAAGATCGCACAGTACCCGGATGTCGCAATAGGTACGGATGTGTGTGGAGTGTCGCCTGTCGCCTGGTTTCCTCGACTGACCCACGTTACACACAGTGCTGTAGCACCGACGACTGGCGACTGGCTGCAGCTTTTGTCGATGTGTGTCTGTCACACGCAGCACTTTGTTCGAGATGCAGGCGCAGGACATCGATCACACGACCAGCGATCGAGGGACGGCCGCCATTTTGAGATATTAATTTCAACAGCTTTTCACCTGGCGGCTTAATTCATTGTGTTCGCGACAGCACGTGCACAGGCACGACGTCCTTTCCGAGAGAATGTTTCATGAACAAACGATATGTTATGAGCCTGCAATCGGATAAAAAAAATATTGGCGTGTTTGTTTAATTTTGTTTGTTTGTTTGTTTGTTTGTTTTTTGGGGGTGGGGTGGGAGAGGGAGTGAAAGTGCAAGGTACAAAGGTCGTATGAATAATTAATTGCAAAGTGTACTCTTGATATACAGTCTTTTTCAAACCTGCTTTCCCAGACCACTATGAAGGTTTCTTTAAATTTACGTTGCGTGCTGTCGGTTGATATTATTTTGTCTTGGTCATCATTTCCCGTTAATGCTCGTTTGCACTTATCCTGATCACCACACGGGGATGTGCTGCTGGGACATGGACAGACAGTGAAATATATTCTCGAATTTCTCATTTGCTAATTCACACTTACGCGTACGCACTAACACACGCGCGTGCGCCCACAGAGAGTGGCAGTCAGCTAAATATCACACTATCATATAATAATGGAAGACATGAGGGGAGAAAATCGACTTGCTGAATATGTCAAGTAAATAAACAGAAAGTGTGTAACTGTTGTCAGCGACCTTGACATTAGTGGCAATCGTTTTTTTTCCCTGCCTCCAGCTGTGCCGTTATTTTACAACCTTAACATCGACATCCAATTACTTATTCGTACTTACCTCTTGCCAGAAGCAATAATACGGCCTAGTGTTTGAAACAGGACAATGATCAAAGATTGGGAAGAGTAAAAATAAAATTAAAAAAAGCAACAAGCAATCTACTGATGTCAGAGTATAATGTGTTCGGCATGCTGTTTTCCATGTTGAATAGGTCTAAGAACAGAGAAAATTTGATGACGCTTGTGGGCAGTGTAGTTTTCCGTTAGTGACTCAGCTGGGTTTTTTTTTAATACCCCCTCTTACTCCATCCCCAATTGGGTTATTAATTGTTTCACCTTACAGGCTCCACGGGGAAGTTAGATGATAGGTCTTAGGTCCGGCTTGACTTTAAGTCCAAGTTTTTTGGCTTCATTTTCAATAAGCTCTGTTGGTTTGTGTTCACGCGAGTTGTTGTAAAGCGTTTTATGTCTCCGAACTGAAACAGTCAGAACATGCTGGACAAGATGGGGTTGGTTTTGAGACTACAGCGACTTAAGTCACATGCAAACCAGCAAACGATGTTTTAACATTACCAACCAATGCGGGATCAGTGTACGACAGCAACAAACTAGTATGAGAGCGCACCCACGTTCACACATACACACATGCACGCACGTACGCACAGAAAGAGGGAGGTGTCCGATGAAGTGGACCGTAACGAGTTGCTTCCTGAAGAAGCTAAAGAAAGAAAAAAAAAAAACTTCTCCTTATATAGATATGTGTACGAAGCCCTGGGGATGGCAACTGTTGACACGGGGCTGAATGGCAGGTGTCACGCTGCGTCTTGTTCACACCCAGTCACGCATGAATGCGCAAACACAAAACCTGCGACCTCAATGTACGCACAAACAGCACAGACACATGTTCAAACATTTGTAACAACTCATGTACAAATGTCGCTCACAGAGCATTCACAGTCTCTGGTACAACTCGTGTACAAATGTCACCCAGAACAATATCTAGAGCTGTACAAGTACCACTCATGGAACATGTAATTAATATCTGGAACAATAATTATATTATATAGAAATGTCACACAGTCATGAAAGACGAGAGAAAAAAACGGTACGTAGACGGTGGCGCCCTCTACTTTACCGTGCCTGACACTAAGTACATTATTTTTATATAGCCCACTAATGATGCTATTAATGTCAAAATGGCCCTTGGGAGAAAAGGTTTGCCACCGTAACAACAAAATTATTTCAAGGGACACAACCTGTAGTCGAAATGCATTGGAGGTATTGAGTGGGTTGCTTCCCTTCAATGTTTCTAGACGAAATCTCACCACAGCGTTGCCAAGGGTCTGTCGGGTTCTCAGCTATGCTACGCCCTAGGAGAAAGATATAATGTTGTCCCACCCACCTTTCTTCGCTAATATTCAACAATTATGATACATTCGACAATTATTTTAAATGTTTTGGTCATCATAAAATCGCACTCCCTTTGCTTCTCTGTTCTGCGTAGAGTTATTAGTTCTCTCTGATCTGGTGAAGTTGCCATTTTCGATGCATTTGCTGGCCAGCCCATCAATCTTTCTTACAACTAGTGTTAACCTCAGATAATGAATGAATAAATGAATGAATTAATTTTAACTAAATTTATAATTTGAAAATCTGTGTTTTTCACTGGCTGGTTGAGTACAATTCTGAGTGAGGCTGCAAAAGTGGTAAATATCTAATAATTTATATTAGAGAATGAATATTAGACTTCTCTGGACTCATTTTAACATTGTGAAACCTTCTACTGCTGCATGTGTTCACCAACTGAGCTGCAACGCTCCTTGGTAGTATTACATAGCAAATACATATATTATTTAAATTCTTAGTTGAGAAAAGATAGCAAAGCTTCTTGGGATGATTATTTCAATATTTCTAGAGAAATGGTTTGCATATGAAAATTTTCCTTAACATATTTTTGACTAATGTTTCTTAAACTGAGCGAATTTGTCATGAATTTCTGCCTGTCTCTCCATTCGTTTTCAATTACTCAGCAGGTCTGGCTGGTTCGATTGCCTTGTGCGTGCGCACACATGTGTTTGTGTGTTTTGTGTGTGTGATGACTGACATCACGATTTTCCTTTGTGCAGGATGACCAGAGACCGCGGCATGCAGTTTCACATCGGCAGTCCCGATTCCGACATTGATGAGCCGGCTGACTTCGGCTCTCCACCTCGCCGCCCTTCCCCCTCCGCGCCTCCCCCGTCTGCCGATCCCCTCCACTCGACACCTGACTCTAACCTCGCTCCTGACGGCACCGCCACAGACAACGCGGTGAATTACAACGACGTCAACAGCCACTCGCCGTCAGCAGCACTGACGTTGTCATCGTCACCGCCAGCGCCGGAAACTCACCCCGCTCCAGCTCCCACTGCCCCCGTAGACAATCGTGGAGACACGGACAGCGACGAAGACAGTACGTGGGTGTCGCGGAACCGGAAGCGGAAGCAGGAAAGGCAACCTTCGACCCGCATCCCTTCTGCTAGTCCGGCTGACGTCACTTCCGGAGCGGTGGCCTCTTCCCCTCCGCAGTCGACTGGTCCTGCTGCTGGCGCCGTTTACGTGGAAGAAGATGAGACCGTCCGCAACAAGAGACATTCCAGTCGTTTTCTGGAAGTGCCTGCCTGGACCATGGGGCATCACTTGACGGATCCCGAAGAGCAAGAGCAGACGAGTGATCTGGCCAACGCTGACGTAACACCGGAAGTGCCAGGCTTAACGAGGCTGTCTTCACAAGAGGAAGACAGGGAAGGGCAGAAAATTTCAAACGCTTCGGAGGCCTCTGCGAAGTCTTCTTCATCAGAAGAGTTCCCCAACAAAGCGTCTTCCCGCAGACGCACTTCGCGCCAGCGCAGCACCTCGGACACCCCGGGTAGCGGGGAGGAAAGGTCTTCTCCCAAGCCATCGACGCCGACAGCTGGTCCAAAGTTCTTTCTGGACGTCAGCAGCGAGAGGACGAGCAGTGGAAACGACCGTCCTCCCCAGAAGAAACTTTCTTGGAGCCTCCCACTGACAGACGACGAGGCGACCCCGTCCCTTGCACCTGACGGGGGCGAGTACGCTGACCATTCTCCAAGAAGTCCGAGACACTCGACAGGAAAAGTCGAAGACGATGTCACGGATGACGATCCTGTCGATCGGTCAGGAGCCGGAGGTGATGATGTCCGACGAGGAATTTCAGGAGCTGTACCTGGGCAACATCCCTGCCCACAAGCGGGGCAAAAGCTTGTTCCTGCCTTCGGCTGCTAACAACAGAGGGCCCTCCTCAGACTCCGACAGCTGCTACGGCTCATTTCTCTCCCCCACATCTTCTCCCAGGTCTGCAGCATGGCGATTCCTAAACTATATTAAAAAAGCCATCATCATTAAAATTAATCACCATCACACCATCCTTTTCTTTCCTTTTTTTCTTCTTTGTTTTATATTTATTCATTCATTTGTTTGTTTGTTTGTTTGTTTGTTTGTTTGTTTAAATGGACTCACTCAGCACTCACCACACGTTACTTAAAAAAAAAAATACTGAACCATGGCTTTTTTTTGTAATTGTTTCTGTTTTATTGCTGAACGCAGACTACTCACCCCTCACTACATGTTATTGAAGAAGTCAGTACAAAAAGCTGTTATGTCGGAATGTCAGATTAAGATGCCTTGACACATCGACTGACTCACTTCGACAGATAGACGTTAAAACTGTGACGTCATCTACAGTGGCTCACTTGACGTTTTGCTGCGGATAATAATAGTGTGAGTCACGTGTGTAATGGCGGCTTTGTCACGTGTCTGTTACGTCCAGAAAACCCCGGCGTGACAGTGAGGGCGGAAAGCGAATCTCATTTGAATTCGCCAACCCGGGTTTCGTACCAGACGAGTCCGGCGACCTGCAAAAGGCCAACGGTTTCGGCACTCACCTGGATCCTGCACAGCTGGAAAGGAAACCCTCCAGGTCTTCTTGCTTTTTTTCCCATTTATATTCTTTATCTGTCTGTCTGTCTGTCTGTCTGTCTGTCTGTCTGTCTGTCTGTCTGTCTGCCTGCCTGTCTGTCTGTCTGTCTGTCTGTCTGTCTGTCTGTCACACTCTTTCATACACACACACAAACAGCCATCCAGACACACACACATTCACTCTTTCTCTCTCACACACCTGACGGTTGTAAAATCTGTTTCTCTGTGACGTTCTGCGCACGCCTCGCTACGCTTGACATCACCCAGAGACTCCACGGACACGCTCGACTCTCACCGCGGCTCCACCGGCAGTGACGTCAGCTACTCCCGCACGGTGGCGGCCCACGTACGACGCGACTCCATCGCGCTCTTCAGCGACAAGCTGCACAGCAGCCCGCTGCGGCGACTGTCGCTGTACAAGCTGGCCGCAGACCTGGAACAGCTGCGCCAAGAGCACGTGAGTGGCCGTTAGCTTTGCACGCTGCGCACACATGGGGAAAGCGCCATGCCAGGCGCCGAACTGGGCGCCCAGACTCCTCGTCTGCTTCCAGCATTTGGTCGGTCAACCACTTTCTCTCATTCTCTCATAGCTCTTATTTCTCCTTCTTTCCTTCTGTTGTTGTTGTTCTTCTTCTTCTTCTTATTTTTTTATTATTGGGTTGGGTGGAGTTTTGTGACATCCCCGTTATACCTATCTTTATATCTTTCTTTTTTTTTCTTTATGTTGTTTGTTTTATTTATTTTTTTGTTTTGTGTGTGTGTGTGGTTTTTTTGTTTGTTTTCTTTTGTTTTGTTTTATTTTTTTTTTATTTATTTTTTTTGTTTGTTTTTTGGGGCAACGCTTTCTCCCTTCTAAAAACTGGTTTGGGAGCTTAATTCAGTTGGTTTCAACAAATTTTCGCTCTTTCTTTTCTCTTCCTCTCATTCCTCACAATCGCCTCCTCGTTGTTTCTTTTTTTCCCTCGTAAAACATTGTCTCGCTAGTTGTCTATGACCTCGTCCATCTCCTCTCTATCTTCTCTCTTGTTTGCCTTTTCTCTTTCGTTCTGTAACCTTTATTCGTCTTTTATCAGTTTCTCTATTTCTCTTTGAAGTTTGTAGCCAACACCATGATACAGTACTTTGTAAGTTGTTAGGCTCTCTCTCTATTTACCCTCCCTTCCTAATGGCGTTCTACTCTTTCTCTCAATTGTATTTTCCCTTTTTTTTTTCTGTCGCTCTAGATTGTTGTAGTGAAGTAAGTGGCGGTAAAAACTTACTGCGTCGGACGACATCCGACATTTCTTGCCATCCGTCTCTCTCTCTCACAGGCACGCACTCCCTCTCTTTACCATCTGTCTTCCGTTATCTCTTTGTTTCCCTTCTTTTATATCTCTGTCTGTGTGTTGGTGCTGTCTTTATAGCGAGTACAGTGACAGTGAGGTCACATTCTGATATTGTCTAATTGATTAGAGAGAATGGACGATGGATGGGTGGGTTTATGGACATGGGTGGAGTGTTTTAATACACGTGTACGTCACCACTCTGTCTAAAGCCACTGATTCATAACCGTGTCACTGTTCTCCCTTGACACTTTCTCTTCCTCTGTCTCTCTTTCTTTTTTTGCGCAAGAGTGGAAACCGCATTTTATCATTAGTTGTTATACACACGTAAAAACCTACTTAGCACAGTTTCATGGGAAGTCCCCACACATGTTAGCCACATGTACATACGGATAATTGTAATAAACATTTCAATCACAAGCACATACACACACGCACACACACACATACACAGTGCAGAAATATATCCATCCTTCCACTGCAGCTGCCAGGACTCGTTTGGATGTCGGTCAGTGTGGTGTTCACTGTGACAAAACATCTTGTGTTCTTCTCATTGTACTTTAATGTAATTAAGAATTTTTGTCTGAATATTATTTATCGTCAGCTTCTACTTGTGAGACAGAGATAATCTGTTTTCATGCTTCTGCTTAGTTTCGTGTCCACGCTCAACCTTGACAAAGTTGCCCGGATGCAACTTTATAACTAAGGCCAGTGTACTCACTTGACAAGAACGGGTATTGTTGAAGCACTTCGTTCAGATTCATTTTAACCACAGACCACTACAATTCAAGATAGCCGTTATCTGTTCAAGATTGGCCGAATCGTTCACTGTATCCTCTTTACAAATCTCATGACAAGTCCACTATTTCTCGGGAGGAGAGATGTGATCCTGCGGAGTGAAGGTTAGGGCGTGTCAGCAATACATTGAGGACTGGCCATTCTGGGTTCAAATCTCGTCTCGGGCACGCTATTCTTTCTTTGCATGTGACATCTGTTTTATAGGCCAATAATATTCCCCTGCCTGCAAACAGTCAAACATTTCTTGTAGAACACTTTCTGATCTCATAAAATTTCAACGATATTTCACTGCGACAGAGATGTAATACCGCCACCACTTCCTATTTAATGTTTCCTCAAAACTTTAAAGAAACCTCCTGGAAACAACAACAAGAGAAACATATTCCTGAAGACCGTACCGTGTAAAATCAGGCACGTCGCAAATATTTTTGTTTCATGGCAGTAAAAATTAACGGCCTGTAAACTTGATGATTTCCTAAAAATAAAGCTTGACCTTCCAAAGACACCACCGGCTTGCAGCAGAGATGTTTGGCCTTCGGAGATCGTCATCGTCTTATCGCATGACGAGATGTGTGACCGTCTCAACAACCTCACCCTTGTCTACACACGCCGCACCCAGACCCAGTTCGTGCGACACTTTGGCACAACCGTCAGGAGTTTGTGATTTTCTTCACGGCAGTAAAGTCTGGTTATTTTTACCGGAAGAAATTATGGTGTGAGCTCGAGGTTGGACGACAGAAATATTACCCAGTAGGTTCCTTCTCCTGTCAAGGAACTCAAAAGAGGACATCCGTCACAAAACTGACATCAATCGTCCGCACAAACTGCTGCACCTGTAACCACACCCACGCTTTTTTTCAAACACACGGCTCTGATTAAGGTGTACCCCTGTCTTCAACCCACTCGACTGAAGCTCAAAATAAAAGAGCAAGACTTTTGCGGATGGGCGTTGGGTGTTTGTAAAGGTAGGACAGGTTACCTGCTCGTCTTTTAGTGAACGGTTCATTGCCCAATCGGGTAACTGATCGCTGCTCTTCGATTACACCACCCGGCTGGTCGGAGGGTGTCGCTGGCGCATTACACATTGTGATTGTCGTGCTGGCGGTGGGCGAAATATATATCCACACACATAGATAGACGTCATCAGTCGTCGTCTGAGAACGTGCGGCAGATGTCGTTAGGAAAGATCGCTATCATGATACATTGTCGCTGAGTGACCTTTGTGACCCAATGGAGAGCGACAAGACGAAAGACAGGGAGGCAAATACAGAGCCTGAAGAGGAGAGGCGGGACAGAAATTTACATATGTACCCGCAATGTGACCACCCCGGGTCGGCTTCTCTTACAGTAGAAGTCACAGACACAATGGGAACCAAGGTTCAGTTTTTGGAGAATCAAACTCCGAAGGTAGGTAACGGCGGTGTTTGTTACTCGCCTGTTTGTTGCATGTTTTATTTATTTATTGATGAGCAACCGAGTACTGATAGGTTGTGACCTTTTCAACTTTTGATTACCAACCGTTGTTTTCGTTGTGAAATTTCTCGTCGCTGAGTCAACAGATAACACCCGCCGAGTTCACTCGCTACTCTGACTTGGACATCGCTGAGTCTTTGAACCCGAAGCAAAATTTGCCATGGCTAAATCTCTCGGCAAATATTGTCAATATGATGTTGGTGTGTGTTTATTGTCAATATAATGTTGTTGTTGTGTTTATTGCTTACAGACGTAGGTGTCGCCACACTGGTTTACTTTGTTATTTCAGTGATTATCTGTTCTTCCTGTCATTCTCTGAGTTGTTTGTGCTCCAGGTACGTCTATTGAGAGGAAATAAGTTTCAGTATCAACGACGTAATAATTGTGCTAAAAATGGTGTAATAACGATACAATAATGACATAATAATTTGATGTCAACGATGTATTAATTTTGAGAAACAATGACATGATAAATCCAACGTCATAAATCGATTGAAAATGACGCAATCATGAACCAATGACGTGGTAATTTAATGACAGTGACGTGATAAGCGTCATATTGTTTCCGCACATTACGTGCTTATTTCTGAGGTGGTGCGCGTGCTTTCAATTTTCTGTTTCGGTTGACATGTGCTGATGTGTTGCTGACATTTTAAAAAAATTGACTTTTCACACGGTTTATTTATTTATTTTGGGACAGATAAGTATTAAGGAATGACAAATACGTTTTACAATATGAATATCGTTCACTATCAGCAAAGAGTGTACCCCTTCCCTCTTCCCTCTCTCAAACGGAGCATCTTCCTAAGTCACTTCTGTGTGTATGTGTGTGCGCGCGAGCGTATGTGTGTGGAGTATATGTATAAATGTGAATTTACTTCAGCTGATGTCGTTAATTTAATTTATATATAATATTATAGTCTTCTTGCCTGCCTGCCTGCCTGCCTGCCTGCCTGCCTGCTTGTCTCTCTCATTGTCTGTGTGTCTGTCAACTATTTTTCATCTCTCGTACGCCTCTCCTTGACTTTTTTCAGGAGATATATTTTTGTCGACTGTATGTAAGATATAAAATATTACGTTCTTTCTCGTTAACCAGTCACCGGCAACCGCCAAGCCTGACTGTTGGCCCAGAAAACTCCTTTGTTACTGAAGCAGGAGTCGTATATTCAGCGCCCGACAGACGCACACAGCTCCAGACGACACAGACCTTCAAACACACCAACAGACACACAGACTGTTTTTCGCTCTCTCATTCTCTCTCTCTCACACACAAGGTTTTGTGGACAGTCCCATAAGTGTTCATCCAGTGTGCTCTTGCCGGTCTCTACACCAGAGTCTATTTACAGGTCGTCCTGAATGCAACTCCTATGTTTACTCGAATATCGGGGTGAGGGAGACAGTATGGGTGCCACCCGCTTTTTGGCACACCTCTCGAGCTTTGGCCGAGTCCCAGTCAGTAGAACTGTCAGCCAAGTCCTCTCCTATTGTGTTTGTGAGGTACACAGGAGAGAACCCTTGCACTCACACACGACACAATGCGAAACTATCTCGGAAATCTCTCTCTCTCTCTCACACACACACACACACACACATATATATATAAAAACAAACAAACACAATTTTTGAGACATACACTTTCATATATTTAGGTACACACCTGTTTTATGTGTGTATATATTTTTATTGACATCACGCACATTGGCTGTACAGCCCACACACCCACAACCTAACCCATCCTACCCACTGGCCTTTGCAGCACGCGCAGCTCGTAAAACAACGCAGTCAGTCATATTGCTAGGAATCTTGTTGCATATCTAGCAAAGCCTTGCCCTCTTTAACTGGTTTTGTCCGAGGCCTTTATGTGTTTCTGGAATTTATTTGATGCAGGTTTTTTTTTTCTCTCTTCCTCTATTTCACCTATTTCTTGTTTTTGTGTCGCATTCTTTTTTGCTCACTATGTCCCACCCACCCCTCTCCATCTTCTGCTTGAATTAGTAAGAGTAAATTTACGCTGATCTGGGACAGGCAGACAGAACGAAGGAAGCAAAATTAAGGAAGGGAAATAAAATTAATAATTATAAATATCTTATAATGCGCAATATTTTAACCAGAAGGCAAGCTTACTGTATATATATCCCAGTATCTTGTATCCTGTATCCACCACACAGTCATAGCTGCGTGTGCGTCACAGTATCCTGTATCCATTAAACAATCATAGCCAATGACGTCAAAAGATGACTTTGACCGGGTACAGCTAGTTAAGGGAGATCACTCTCAGATAGCACGGCAAAGCCTAGCGACAAAGCATCACGAAATAAGCAAAGAAATAACAAAATGCTTTCATTGTTTGTTTGCTTTTGTTTAACCCTTCCAACATGCATGGTGTGATCCACCGTCCTTCTTGCCATCATTTCGGACTTTTCCAACACCCGCCGTCTGTTGTTCCACCATCGGTCTCCAGTATTTGACATCACACCCTCCCCAACCACCACCCCCGCATACCAATTCTGATTCAAATGAAGTCAGGAACCATCTGTATAATGTTCTTTCTTACTTCTTTACTTTGCCTCTTGTATCTCGATTATTTGAATCGGAAATTTGCGTTTCTTTGTGTGTTTGCTTGCTCGGCCGTTGGTGCGCCGCTGTATTTAATATTTCATTTCCGGTAAAAACATAAATGAGGAGTGTGTAGCTCGTAAAACAGATTATAACATAAAGCACTCGTGCTCGTAAAACGGGGAAGTGTACTTCACAAAGCAGGAAAGGGGTGTAGCTCGTAAAGCGGAGTAATGTAGCTCGTAAAGCGGGGTGTGGTTTGTAAAGCGGAAAAGTGTAGCTCTCTATACTTGGAGTAGTGTTGCTCATAAAGTAAGGGGTAGGTATTTATAGAGAATGGTAGCTGTCTGATAAGCCAGAGAAGAAACTATTATGCTCTGCAGTCAGTGAGGTGAAGAGTTGTTGTCCTGTCAAGTGCACATCCTTGATTGCCGCAGGACTGGCACCGAGGGTCACAAGGGTCACTCAAGTGCTCTGTTTGACCCACACTGCTTCTTTTGAACTAGTCTTCTGGTTTATAGACTGCCATAAATTATTGTTAATATATCTGAACTATCTTGTAGATTGGTCAAGATGAAACTGTAAAAAAGCGGCGATAACCCACGACACTACCACTGTGGTTTCTTCCCCTTTCCCCCTTGCAATGCTCCTCTCTCTCCACCCTATCTTCCTCCCTTCCATGATATATCTTTCCATGATCTGACTCTTCAATTCCCAGCACTGACATGTGTGTAAAATATTATCCTTTACAAGATTCCATCTTAAGCACTACGACGACAAGACCGAACGTGGAGTTGTTTATCAAACAAATTTCTCGAGATGTTTGAATTGGTTGAGGGGAGAGCGCAGAGCTGTGTTAGTTGGATATCAACAGTCATTTAATGCTAATACTAAAAGTCATTTTAGCTTGTAGATATTATTCTTCCAAACGACCCCCAGGTGAGTTAAAGAACTCCTGTAGAATGTCTTGGGTTGAACCAAACCTGACGACTGGCTGAAAACTCTCCTCCCTCCATTAACATGTCCCCATCCCTACACCAAGAAAAGGTACCGGATTTATCATGGAATATAATAAATGGCGGTGGCAGGATAAGGATGATGGGACACATTCTTCTGTTTGCTGCACCACTGAACTCTGTGAACCACTTACCGTTCACTGCAACTATACCATCCTACTCTTCCCGTCAACCATTTCTTGGCTGGCTAGAGCTTTAGGACGTTCCCGGTAAATAAGTAAAAATTTTTAAATTCTATAACAATTATATATACATTATATTTATGTATATGTCTGCTATCCGAAAAAAATTGTCAAAAGAGCTGAGAACGCACAGAGATGGTGCAAAGATAAAGTCGCTTTTTCCTCTCTCTTTCTCTCTCTCTCTCTCCATGTGCTTCCTTTGGTTTCAGTTTAGCCAGTGCCTGGGCAAACGTCCTTTTGAACACACATTTATTGTTTCAAGTGAGATCTATCGCTTTCTTTTATTGCATGCATTAAACTTGTGACTCCTCTGTAGGGAGCAAAAATATACTTCATGTGAAACAAATCTCCTTGGTTACAGTACGGACCTCTCCCTCGTTGACCTCTCTTTTTCTTTGCGCTCGTGTGCGTGTGGTGAGCTGGAGCACATGAATAATTATTGTTATGGACAGTTAGATAAATAGATATGTGCATAGTACAGGCTGCACTTGGAAACCGTCAATATCGGCAGTCCACATAATGAACATTGTGTTGTATTACTAACTTCGTCCTGCGTTTTGTTTGTTTGTTTGTTTGTTTGTTTGTTTGTTTGTTTGTTACCCTCTTCGCTCGTAATCACAGCATCTTCTTCACAATCAAATTTTGTATTTATTTGTTCTGTTGATTTTTTTTTTGTTTTTTTTGTGATTATATTCTAAGCAGGCTCGCTTTCTTCGTTTCTTGTTTCATCTATCGTTGACTCTGATGTGCGATAAAGGGACACAAGCCTAGCTCAAATCACTTCGGCCTTCGCGTGTCTGCCAGGAGTTATCTCCTCCGCTCGCAGTCAGAATTAAATGAGTTTGCAGCTCGATGTGTTATGACAATTGTTCTTGTGATGTATGTGACACAACAGGTTATTATTACACTTTATTAATCTCATTCAGGAAAAAAAATCCTCAATTAAAACAAAACATAACATCAAGCAATCAAAGTTTTGGGGTCCAAGAAATGGAGCTGTAGAGAAGGTGACAAAGGGGGGAGGGTGTGTGAGAGAGAGAGAAGGGTGAGTTACCGTGAGTGCGTGTGAATTAATGTGTATGTGTGTGAAAGATCAAGACTGTGTCTAAGAGAGAGCGCTTATGTGTGTAAGTGTGTATGTGAGAGAGAAAGAGAGAAAAGGGGGAATGTTGTGTGTGAGTGAAAAAAACAAATTTTGAGACTGAATGAGAGATGGCGATTCTGTGTGTGTGTGAGAGAGAGAGAATGGGGAGTGAGTAATTGTTTGTTTGTGCGTGTGTGTATGTGAAAGAACGAAACTGTGTATGAGAGAGTCCAACTATGTGTGCATGTGTGTGAGTGTATGAGAGAGAAAGAAGACTGAGGGTTGATTTGTGCGCGAGTGTGTGTCTGTGAAAGAGTGTGAGAGAGAGAGCCCTCACTTAACTGATTGTGTGTTTGTGTGTGAGAGAGAGAGACAACCCCACTAGAGTGACTGTGTGAGAGAGGGGGGGGGGGGGGGGGGGGGGGGGGGGGGGGGGGGGAGGGGGGTGAAGACCAACTGTTGTGGGAGAGAGAGAGCCCTCACTTGAGTGATAGTGTGTGTGAAGGGTCATGACCCACTCACGCCAAGGTTCAACCCTCATTCCCGGCAGGCCAAGCGGTCAAGAAGTACTCACTGACTCACATCATCGCGTGTTCCTCCTCTCGTCCCTGAGAAAAGCGCGCACCACGTGGCTCCTCCGCTGCATCTGCGCTATACAACCTGCAGGTCAAAACACGTTTCATCACCCTCGGCCACAACAATAGAAGATCGACAGATGGGTGTGTCAACACCGACACAAAGTGTAAGACAAGCAGCTTTACACTTAGAATAAATCAAGAAAATATCCTGTTTGCTCCCATGCTTTTGTGTATGTGAGCGCGCGCTCCTCGAAAATAACTCCCAACATTTGTTATTATGTAAAAATATTTTGGGTCTCTGCAACTTAATGCTGGCATCCGAGTTTATTTACACTCTCTCTCTGACTAAAGAATAAAATCCTATCAGCCAGAGTGTTTTCCATCTAAAGTTTTCATACTATCACATTCTGTGTATTTTATCTCTCCCGTTAGGATTAGTTTTATCTCCGTGAAAACAAAACCTCGTTTATCAGCAAAAGATAAATGTCAAAATAAGCTTCATCTACTGGCGCCTTTGCTGACAAAATAAAACGATGATCCTCAAATATGCTAACGGTCGATAGACCATGCAATGGAAAGAAGAAGCAGATGACGATGATAATGTTGACTCATCATGAAAAGGGGTAGTTAAATCCACCCACTGCTGACATTGCTATAATTATACTGCACAACCCTTTGTCTACTCCCTCAGGCCTCGATCCGTCAGAGCGGTTCTCGTAGTTGAACGTTATGACGCGATCGGGCTGTCATAAAACTCCCGAAAGTACACACGCGATCTTTCTCCTTCGACACGAGTACATGGGCTCTCGTCACGGCCTCAGCAGCTCGGACCTCTCTCAGTTCGTCCTCCCACCCGACCCTAGTCCCCCCAGAACCCCTTCTCCTCGTGGCACAGCTTCGCTGACGAGGCCCTGTCGTGTGTCCCACAGAGTTCGTGTGTGTTGGAGCGGGAAAGATGACGTCGCCCTGGCGCTGTGCTCGAGGATTATGATCTTGTGAGACGATGCATCCATGGCTATCGGATACACACATGTGACAGACCTGGATCTGATCCACACTCCACTGTCATCAGCGGCTTGAGGTTTGCGCTTGGGGGGAGTGGGAGCGGCTGAAAGCAGGTAGGGTTGCCGTTACGCTTGACTGCCTGTCGTTCACCGATACAGCTTTGAGTTTTCAAACATCCTTCAAAAGAAGATGTGGTTGGGGGTGTTAGGGGTCGCCTCGTTCTGGCTTACAAGAAACGATGAAGGAGGCTGAATTATTTCCACTTTGTCGCGGGATGACGAAGCGGAAGGCGCGGTGCGTGACCCCTGGTAGGGGCGACAAACGAGGTCATTGTGTCTGCACCGACTCAAGGGGAGGGAAGCGAGTTGTCGCGATGGGGAATCAGTCTCTATAGTGGAAGACTGTTCTTACTGAACATACTCCCTCTTTCGTTCTTATATTATAAATTATTTAATGGTCACTATGAATTTTTTAAAATTTGTTATATAGAGCCTTAATCAAATTTGTAAGGTTTGATAATTGCTTGTCGTTATACTCCACACGGTGTTGTCACGGTGATAAATATCTACAGAATCTCAGCTTCGAGTTGAAAGTGGGAGGGGACGGTAACAACATGGTTTGCGTGGGTGTTGTATTTCGTTGTATGCTCTGTAAGCACGTGTCACATGTTCGATCGTTGCGTTGAACACGTTCGATCAATACGTTCAATAGAGAAATGCACGTGTTGTGTTCTATGTCGCATCACGTGCCTACTATTTGGGCGTGATCCACTCTGAATGTTATTGTCCTGTATGCAGCAGGCCAGATCGTGTATTAACACACCCAGCTAGCTGGTGGGTATAAATACTTAATTAAATATATTTCATCTCCAGTACATAACATTATTCATTAATTGATAAATTACATAATTTTGATTTTTCTCTTTTTTCACCTCCAGAATTAGAAATGTAGTTCATTATGGGGTCGGATGCATGAAGCAGAACACTGTCAGGTTTTCCCAGACCGGACTTCAAAGTCTCAGACTTCTCAGACGCCCGTGTCAAACGTTTCAGTGTGTAGTGACTGAGATAACTTGAACTTTGTGTTAAGTCCGTCTTAGTACACTATATATTAACCTACTTCGTGTATCTGGTTCCTGTCACACGACAATCGAACAAAGAAAGCAGGAAGTGTGTTGCTTGATAAACGTAGCTGATCCGGTTTCTTATTGAAGGAGACGAGAGGTGATTCATTTTTTTTTCCCTCCCGCCACTCCGAGGCCTCCTGTAGACGAAGTTGACTCGCTCAGTTTTGCTGTACACAGGTTGTACATCCGTTTGCTGCACGCGACTTTGTCATGCAGCACTTGCTGTGCGTGCAGTTGTCCTGCCTGTCGACGACTGATTTTGTCAGTCATCGTTAGGAGGTTCCGAGAAGCCACATTGATACCATGGCTTTACCCTGGTTTTACCCTGGCTTTGTCACGCGTTGTTGAACACCTGGCTCCGTCCACGGGTCATTAGTCGCAATTCATACTTTTCACGTGGCACTCGTCAAGTACTTGTCACGTGGTATATCACACGCACCCGGGTCAGACCTCTGTACAGGGATATCCGCATGATATCTTTTGCAAGGATTACAAAGCAGCCATTTTGGTAGACTTGTTGAATAACATGGCAGTCGAAAATATTTATTCTTTGTCTTTTAAGGTAAACATTTAACTCTTTATGGAAATTTCAACTAGAAGGCTGAAAATATACCTCACCTCACTAAATATGAATTACATGAAAAATGACGGTTCTGCAGTCACGTGTTTTATATTTCGATAAAGAAGGATAGCCCGGTGAAGGGGAAGCGGTAAAAAGGTGAGAAGGGGGGGGGGTCTTCTTGTATTTCAGTTTCATCATAATCATCGTCATCATATCGTTATCGTCATCGACTCACCACAAGATGCAAGCATTTTACCATCAAACATCCGGCTAGTGTTGTTACTGACAACGTGCACGCTTGTCTACATTTCAACAAGCTTCATGCCTCGTCCTGGCACAGACTCAAAATTCGTCCTGAAAAGAAAAGAAAAACGAAGCAGGACATTTGACGGGGTGCAACCAACTCACATCCTGATAACGATACCCCATTATACTCAGTGACTCGCTGATCTCTGCAATCATCTTAGAAAAGAGCCGCCTGCTAATTGCCAGGGCGTTCCCTTGGCGCAACAGTGAAGGTTGGCTGTCCTGGATTCAGATCTCGTCTTGGGCATGCTGTTTTTTATCTGCGTGTGGCGTCTGTTTATAGGGCTGGTTGCCTTGCTGTGATATAAACTTAGTTTTGGCTCGGCATAAAACATTAATCCACCATCATCATCGTCGTTATTGCTTGGCTACTATTTTAAGGCCAACACGAAAGAGGTGAAAGTGTGTTTTGCGATACAGTCGCTCTGCGACGACGTGTGCAACGAGGTCTATTTATAGCACTAGTTATGGTGGAGTTTGTATCGTGTGTTCGAGATCGTGTTACACTTGTGGTGTGAAGAAGGATCGAGTGTGTAATGAGCTGTAAAAGTATATGGCTTTCCTTGACATTCACTGGTCCTATTTCCTAATGCTGACATCTGCTCTCTCTTCTTTTGGGGGGACGGTCGGCGGATGTATTGTTTACAGAGACAGTAGGTGTGCATCGTTGGTGGCCGTTGCCACTATTATTTAGTGTCATACATACTTGAAAAGGTAAGTTCGATAGACTATTAGTTCACGGGTTCTGTATATGTGTCCTGTTCCAGAAAACTGTTTAATTAATCTCATTAGTGATTTAGTCATCAGCCTTAAAAGAAAAATGTAGGATCGTATAATCGTAGTCTCAGTAGAATGAGCTTGTACTTACCATTTCTTACGGGTGTACCTTCCTTTTATTTCAATTACGAAAGGAAGCAAAGATCAACAAACAATGATGGCGCCGATGCGTGCTTCTTTCTTCCTACCTTTCTCTACCTGCTTTGATTTATTTATTTATCTATTTATTTCGTTTTTAAAAATGAATTTGTTTTGACGACCTATTTTAACAATTTACCGCTTCAAGTAGTCTGGTGTAATACGAACTGTCAACTGTAAAGTTTAAACACGAGTGACAGTTAACTGAACACCAGAGAAACACAGTAGTGATCTCGTGCACTGGAGATAACAGCGAGACTCAAAAATAAACGAACCAATCATCTTTACGATCAGCAGTGCCTCGATATGGTGGACCAATCAGCGTTACATTCACACCTGAGTCTTCATGTGATGGTTTTAACTCATGGATTCCAAGCGAGGGGGGAGGGAGGAATAAGAGAACAACAATGTATTTGATAGAAAGAAGAATAAGCACGCGCGCCCTCAGATAATACGATGAATTTGTGACATACTTGAAAAACATCATTGTGATGGCAGGATGCTTTACCCTTACTCTCCCTCACCCCTCTCTACTTCGTCGTGAAGTACCCGGTGATTTACACATCTGACCGTGTTAGAGGGATGCGTATAGTGTGTGTTTCTCATGCCACAGTGATGGAACGATCGAGCTTCCTTTCATCTTTTTTAGAGAACGAAAGTTTCTCTGTAAACACTTACCTCAAGTCATTCTTACTTCAAAGGCGACTTCAAAGAATGCCGCCGTTTGTTGTTGTTGCTTTTTTTAGGGGAAGGTCCTATATCATCCCTCCTCCACTATCATTCTTCCTCCGAAACCTTCTCTTACATCCTCTATTTTGTTCCTTCAGTTCCTCTTGTGAAGTGGTGTGGGGAGAGGTAATAAAAAGGAATCGCGATGATATAATCAGTATTTGTCTCCTGCTCGTAAGGTGAATTACAAGGTGCATGGACTAGAGATGTAGACCACATTTTAGCAGGTAGGTGTTGGTTTGCTGTGTATCTCTTAACAAGTGGTCAGAGTGTCCTGGGGCTGCAGACAACACACCTTGCGAGACGAAAAATGCATGGAATGGACAAAGTTTATTGGCGGTGAAGGGGTGAGTGAGGAGGCAGAGGGTTAAACATCACGAGACAGCTTCGTCCTAAACAGGAGCAAGAAATCCAGATGAAAGAAGAACCACAAACAGTGAGGAGTCCATGTTATTGCTTTCAATGAATATTTTTTGGCGTAGTTTGGGATTTACAGTTCTTAGTGCGTTTGTATTGTGTTTCGTAGAACACCCACAGACAGAGTTAGGTGGAGGGGTAGTGTTCAAAGAAAACAGGGTAGAGGTAGGTTAAAGGTAAAAATCTCACCCTTTCCTCCAACCTGTTTGGTTTATGACTTCGCTAGGGAGGGAAATGTTGAAAACCACACCTTTACTCGGGGCCAATTTTTTTGTGAGCTCTCTCTCTCCCACAGCAAGGAGGGAGATGGCACTGCATGTGACAACCCCTGTCCACAAACCCTTACTCGAATTACTGTCACAAATTTAGAATTAAATGCAGAAAAAACTCCCTCTTCCTCACATCTCTCCATCCCCTGATGGCACGCAACTCCTAATTCCAGATAATGCAGACTAAAAGTTACGAGTGATCCACTGGCTGAACCCATCTAAATGTATTAAAATTAATTAAAAGAAACATTCAAAAGCCAGGTACACGTGTGTGATAAGGTCGGTGAGGTTAGTGTGTGTGTTGTCTTGCCAATTACGCTGAAGTCGAAGTATGTATACGTTTTTCACACCATGTATTTAAAGTCCAGTTAAGAGTAACCTCGGCACTTCGTTTATTTTGAGTAAATACACAAGAAATCAGTGTTATAGCTTGTAATGTTTGGTATCGTCGCCACGTCTGTAACCACTGCGCCATCGTGACACAGACTATGACGAGTTCCGTTACCTCCCAAGCTCCTCCAAGGGAGGTGGAGGTGGGAAGGAGGGCAAACAGCTAATCAAAGGCCTTTTCAAACACCTGACTGAGCATGGGTGGGAGGGTTCTGTCAGTGAACCTTGGTTGTCGGTCAGGTCATGTTTGAACACGTGACAGGTCTGTACATACCTGGGTGACACACCACATCCCAAAATAAAGTAGCCTGGGGACAGCTTGCGGGACGTGCGCTTACATAAACCTCACTTATATAAACTTGTGGAAAAGTTGAGACTGTGTCCGATGAATCACCGTCTTGTTATAAACTTCAAGCACCTGTGTGCCGATGTCAGTGCGCGAAGGCACGAGACACAGGAAGAGGGCTGAGTGCTGCCATGAAATGCACGAAATAACCCTGTTAACAACAGTAAAGAACTGTAAGGGAAGGATGGACAAAACAAGCGTATGAGAAGAATATGAAATAAGCAGGAATCAACTGTTCCTACTTCTTTACGAATCTATAAATAGTACGAATCTAAAAATAGAAAAAGGTACATCCAGTAGAATTTTGAGATACAAATTTTTTTGCACATGATTACACAGGCTATATATACATAATCTGATAGTATATTTCTGCGAAAAGGAGAGGTAAAAGTAACAAAAAGTAAATAAAGTCTTGGTTTAATAATAATAACGGAATTTGTAAAGCGCATTTTCGCCAGGTAGAGGCGCTGCACACAAAGTCCTACAAATGAACTGTCAGATACCTGGCTACTTGTTTGTAACGTGTGTTTATAACATATTTATGTTTTATCTATTAAGTTTTAATCATCGATGAGAAAAGCCTGTTAGGCAAAACTCTGTGAGGCGATAGGCTGGTGAGTTTCGTGACGTCACTGGTCATCTAGCGGTCGCCGACCTGATAACAAGCGGGACAACTTCACATGACCGAAGCTCCGCAGCCACATCCTGTACAGACTGCTGGCGGCAAACGTGTATGTCATAAACACACATATAAACTATCAACCGCAGTTGTGTCTGTTACTTTATCTGTCCGAGAAACTTTCGAAAAGATGGAAAGAAAGATTTAAGTGAACATTAAAGGTAAAGTTTCTATTTTTGTCATGATTGGTGGGTGGGGTTGGTGGGGTGTAGGGACAGAAATGCACTACCCTGATGCAAAGATAAACTTGTTTTTATCCCCTCACATGGGAATGATCCTGGTTAAGTCCAGGTAAGTAAGATGTCTCACCTGTGTGACGATAACTCTCACAGGTGAGAAGAGGCAGAGGCTGGTAGGGGACGAAGCTGGGATTTACCTCAGTAAGACAGGTGAAAGACGAGAACCAAAGTCACCCACAGGTTTAGAAGAGAAGGGAATGTCATCTACATCTACTCCGTCACCTAACTGCGTAGGGGCGCCATCTGAAGTACAGGGGGAGACAACCGTCCACACGCTGTTCATTGCGTTCCGAGATGATGCCTCATTATTCCCCACCAGGGGGCTGCTGAGGACATCAGGGGTCGCCGCACTGTCGAGCACGGACTGTGTTCTTAGTTGTAGCTAGCGCTGACGTGGCGACCTCTAGCGGCAACGACGGCGTTCGGAGGAGCGGCGACGACGGTTTTGCGCAGGTGATCGGTTTGGGGGGAGCTCGGAGGGAAGACAACTAGCAAGGTCAGAGGGTTTCGCTGTGCAGGACGGGATATTGTAAGATAAATAAATATAAGTTGTAAATAATTTGTTTGTGTTAGTCAACCTGCTTTAAAATCCTAATGACAATCAATAACCGCTGTCTGTGCAGTTAACCCTAACCACTTCGTGTATTTCTGTCAGTTACAGGTCTGTTATGCAGTTGTATCTGTTAAACTAACCCTGAAAACAAACTAAAATAATTTTTTTTCTCAAAATGTCGCGCAGCTTTGAATTAAGAAAAAAGTTCATTAAAAATTAATTTGTTTCTTTTCTGTGCTTTATTGAATCTTCCTAAACTAAGATGTACTATAAAGTCGTGGGTTTTTTTTAGATGTTGTTATTATTATAACGAGGTCTCAAAACTACTTTGACAACTATATGCTCATGTAGGTTTGCGTTACCAAACAGGTTTATATCCTTGCTTTGACCTGGAGTTTTGTTGAAAACAAACCGGTCCGCTAGTTGTAGGTCAGAGTTGAAATTGTTCTCTAACCTTTACTAATAATGTGTCTTTCAGAAGCTATAATCTTCATTAGCTGACTTTTGTTTAGCTTGACAGAGTAATAAAAAGAGTCTGTCAAACATACCGAAGTTTTGGTTGGTTAGGTATAAAAAATGTTTTTCCATCTTGAGGCGATTTCGTATCGTGGGAAAAAAGATCGGAGAAATCTGGGGTACCATGAGAAATACCCGATGGTCAGCCCTACAAGTAGGTGTCATGTACAGTGTCCCGAGACGAGATTCGAACCCGGGACTATTATTTTCTTTAACAGATAATGTACAAACATTGTTAAACAGTACGAGCTTTAAAAATATGTATTTTTTTTGGCGTAAGATGAAAATGAGGGAACGGAATTGATAAGATCGAGGCTAAAATCGTTTTAAATATTGTAAACTTAATTTTATATATTTACTTGTTACAGCAGATGATTACGCCTCATCGGCAACCAGTTTGCTTTGATGGTTTTCTTTACACAGACAGGAATTTATCACGGGTGTTCTAGAATTAAGATTTACGATGACTGATTATAATTACATCCGTGGAGCATATTATTAGTTTAAAGTAACCGGAATGGTTACAAAAAATACTGTCGGGATTTTAACCACTCGGCTAAACCATCTTATCAAGATCTTTCACTGGTTAAAGATATAACAACGAAGCCATCGCCAATCACCGCTAACATTGTTTTCTTGGGTTCATAGGTCACGCAGGAGGTGGCCTTTAGGGTCTTGTTTACCTCTTCGTTCCATGTAATCAGCCTGGTGCAATGTCCTAACATGTTTACCTCTGTTTGTTTTAGAGTCTGTGCTTCGCTGTATTTCAGTTGACCAGCTGACTAAATTGTGTGATGATCATGACAGTCGAGTTTTCTTGTAACTTTGAAAAAATGTGTTTCCTTATGGCATTCAATGTGCGGAGGATCATAGGCAATAATTTAATGTTAATTGATGGCTGTTTAGTTTGGAGTCAGCTATCTCGCGCAGTCTTCATATTCTCGGTGACGATAGATAGAACGACCGATAGATAATTTCTTAAAATTGTTGAGACTCGAGCCCGATATTTGTACAAGAAATCGTAACAAAGTTTTCTAACATGACTTCTAAACCCGTAACTTGGTAATGACTCGGTAATCAGAAGGTTGGGATGGGGGTGTTTGATGGAGATGGAGGGGGAGAGGGGAGCGAGGGAGAGAAGAGCGAGGTCGAGTTGACTCCGTGACATTCACAACTCACAGTCGTCAGTAATTGCGTCACCGACCTTCACTTGGGTCATGGGGAATCGGGTCAAGGGTCAGCTTTGAGAAGTAACACCCCGCGGGTGCTTGGGTAAGACAGAACTGCTGGCTGTACCCCGCCAAGTACTGACGTCACGGCACGTGAACAGAGTTTATACTCGCATTTCTCTCCTTTCTCTCTCTCGCTGATCTCGCGTGAAGCTTGAAACCAGTTCACGATCACAGCTGTGCAAGTTTGGGATTGATACGCCCAACATCCCCTTTGCACGCTTGGGCGGAGACAACTCAGTAGTTCCGGAAGTAGGGGGGTGAGTGGGGAAGAGCTGTGAGCATGTGTAGGCGCAAACCTCGGCTCGAGTCGTTGATGACAGGTTCAGGACAAGCTGACATCTCAGGGATGGTTCTTTAACGTTCGTTCACAGGTAGAAGGATCGTTTCACACCAAAAAATGGAATTTTCATCATTTCAAGGTTAGCGGCGTGTGTCGGGGTTCCCGGAAGTGTCACGTGATCTTTGACAGCGAATCGTCAGACACGGAGTGACGTATACACGGAAGGAGTGACGTATTTGGTGACATTGTCATCAACCAGTGTTTTAAGGACAGAGTTGCCATCAGTTTAATTCGCTACTTCTGCCATCGAAGCACATCATCTCGCGAGACAGCAGAGAAACTTCTGGAAGATGTGCTTCGAACGACGACCAGGGTTTCTCAGATTATTTCTGAAAAGCAAGAAGAACACCGGAGTCAAATATGCGCCTCCCCGGGAAAAGCAGGTAAGTGTCACGGTCTTTTCGTGCCTTTGCATGCTTGTCTGTGATTTAGAGAGGTATTTACTTTTATTCTCTCATCCTCAGCCATAAAATTATAACCTCTTTCAGTCTCGAGATGTTTCATAAATCTGAGCTACCGCGAGTAGTAAACAAAGTCCCGTCTATCGTGATATAAGGCCCTACACTTACAGCCGAGGAATACTGTCTAATGATATATGGTGATACTTTCAGTGAAGATGAACCTCACTTTGATGACTGAAACTGTTGTTATGACAACAGACTTGGAGGAGGTGTGTGTGTGTGATGGAGGAGGGGAGTATTTTAGAGGCATTGTTGTGTGTCTAGTAAAAGTGAACTCCGAGATTGAATTAACATGAAGATAACATTATCCTGTCCACTGTTATTGTTACTTACTTAGCTAGCATCTACGGATGAGTAATTGAATGTTTTACGCTTGTTTATCTGCATTGTTTATCTGTGTTGTTTATCTGTCTCCTGCTGTCTATACATCTCTGTGGATGAGCGCTCGCACACTCAAACACACTCACACACGAGATATATATATATATCATAAAAATGTACAACTTATGAAATCTGTTGGACATGAATACTCAGTGGTTTTGCACTTCTATACTTACTTTTCTTGCTCCGCCGCGTACTCGCAGGTCATGAAGTGCATGATTGCACATAACGTGCCTCTTGACCCGCTAACCTCCGACCGACACGAGTAACCATGGAAACTACACGCCTTATCCTTTTTCCTGTTCGTTTCCTTCCACCGATCTTTGCCGGGAGCATGTCTGCTGACAGCGGGGGTCACCCCAGGGTGTGACTCTGAAAAAAAAAGTGGGGGAAGTGATGCATGACTAAGTAGTGGGGAGTGTTTGCCGTTGTTGTACTCGTTGGACTGTGTCACGTGGGCCATTACACCGGTTAGAATGCAGACTACAAACTTCTGGCACAAAACGACCATCAGACCTGTGAACAAACAAACAAGCACGTGTATGACTAGTTTACGGATCTGAAACAAGTGGACAGACCCTGGCTGACTGCTTGAAGGCGACAAGCCGCCATCTTAGAACTCCCAGTGTGTTACTGTCTCAGTGTTTAAAAGCCTTGCCTCCGTATTTTCGTTTTCTTTTTTAAATTAACAGTTCTATACACTCATAAAGTTGAATACTTTTTTTGTTTTTCTCCAACTCCTGTGATTTCAAAGTGAGAAGGTAGGTGTCAATCGGTTCATGTTCCATATTGGTTTTAAGCAAGTTTGGTTACAAGATGCACCCGGGGTCTGTCTGAGTTTCGGCGCAAGAGTCCATCTTTATACAAGTGTACGTGTAGCTGCCTCTGAATAAATACACCACGAGCACTGCTAACCAGCCTGCAGTTGCCTCTTTGTTATTTACATACCACCGAGCAGCGAAAAGTTGGGGGATCGCGGAGTGTTTACACTGGGGGAGCCGCTCAGAACCTCAGGCGTGACCTCGACTGAAACAGTTCGTCCTATTTAGTCCTCCATGGCAAGTCGTATGGGACAACCATCAGGTCATAACTTTAAAAACTTAAGTTGGTGGTTACAGGACGAGCCATGCAATTTTAGCCTTCTATAATTATTACTCTGTTTTTTAATTGGTATCTGCAGTTTAATGAGTCCCTTTGAAGTCCCTGGTCCCTGGGAAGTTACCTGTCCATTCACGGTGATATCTTGGTGGGTTCACATCGCTCTGTCGCAGTCAATCACAGGTGTGAGACAGAGAGAGAATCAGCAACATCAAGCCAGGTCCTTTGACAAGACACATTGACCTCTTCGTCCTATGACCTCTTACCCCCGAGCCCCATGTGTCAATCCAGGGCTGAAGGGAGACTCGCGACCGCAGCTTGGCACGTGAAAGAGATTCCCGTGTAAACTGCTCAAGAATACCTTCCAACAGTTTTTCTTCTTCATTTTCCTCCTCATCCTGCCTGACGCCCCCTTCCCGATCAAGTTTCACCAGTTGCGTCCCCTGTTTCCCGGGCTACACGTCATCACGGCAGGTAGGGACTTGAGGTGCTATTACGCAGCGAAAAGGGGGTTCGAAACCTGGGTGGGCGCGGCTGCCTCGAAAGATAATTTGCTGAAAATGAGAGAGGCTGGGGTTAGGGGTGTAGAGAGGTTTATGTCACTTGGTGTTACGTTTCCCTGCAAGTGACGCAGATCCTCAAAGGTCCAGCAATGTCACCTCTGCTTGTGGCTCTGTCTCCATCGTTAGATTTTCTGTTGAAGGATATAAGATAATCTAGATGGCAGTTGTGAAAATGAGACGTTTATACGATTTGTAGTGCTTAATGAGAAGATTTTTAGTCGCCACCTTAAGGGACAAAGACTTGAAAGAAGTATTATATTGGTTAATTATATTGGTTAATTGCTTCTGACCCTTATTCAACATTGTTGCAAAATTATTCTCTTTTGATACAATGACATGTCAATAAATGTAGTTAAATAAGACTGTATGACTCCATAATATTGCTTGTCTGTACTGGCATACATCGGACAAGTTTGATACACAACATTTGAACTGCTCTAGCCTACTGATTAGAGAACATCTACAACCGGAGTTGTCCCACCATCAGTTCTATACCCGTGTATCCACTCCACCCACGTGTTAAACGAGTTCCTGACCCCGTAGTTACAGACTGAGTGGTAGGAAGGGAAATGAGTGTCCCCCCAGAAAAGGGTGGGAGCGTCTTTAACACCTCCCTTCCCTCTACCCCTTTCAACCAAGCAAAAAAATTAAGCCGCTTGGATATGTGTTTGTTTTAACTTTTCAAAAGATGAAGACATATAATGACCTTATTCTGAATTTTCAAATATTTATCTTTTAGGTCTTCGTGACAAATATTTGGTTAATTCCAACAATGTTAATGTGATTTTATAGCATCTCTACCAGTTCCCAAGCGGTTTACAAACCACCACCACCACAACAACAAAATCAACAAAACAACAAAATCGATCAGCAAAACTCGAGAAGATACAAACCAACATGAAGAATACAATGCTGACAAGCATCCTAGTGTTCGCGAAATAAGCGACTCCTATAAACAATTATTTGTCCAGTTATAAGAAAACTGCATAATCCACAAAACATAATAAATCTCTTTCATGCTACTTTTATGTGCGAACCGCTCTTTTCTTCTTTTCCCCTCCCTCCGTCTCTTCCTCCCTCTTACCAAGCTCGCTGTTAGGGAGGGTCTGCATGTGGGGAACTTTGCGAACTCCGTTTTCTGGACAGAGTCTCTAACGAGGGCGAAGTTGGGGAAGGTGACAGGGGATGCAGCCATCGCTGCTCGTTTCCTCACCGGGCCTCAAAGTGATTTTGATTCGTCGGGAAATTTTGACAGGTTTCGTCTTCCCCTTCCTTCCATTGTTGTTTGTCAGGCCGCCATTCACAGGGTCTGCTACTCTTTCTCTACCGTCTCCGTCCCCTTGTTTCTCATTCGGCTCCTGGTGTGTGACCCGAAGTGGCAAACAAGTTCGGTTTTGTCTGCTTGAGAACGTTTGGTGGTGACTTTCGCGATTTTCTTTAACAAATCGAGTTTGATGAGCAAAGACGACGCAGGGTCTCGTCTTCAATCCGAGAGGAAAATGGATGACACTGGGTTTTGGCAACAACGGGTGCATGGAGAATAGGAGTAGTTTTCATCGTTCCCTCGGTTAGTTCTGGAGGTACTGAAGAAGAAAGTTTTGAGCATTGAGGCAGGGTCAGTCCGTGCGACCAAAAAGTAGTTCAGTGTTACTTGTGGATTCGAACGTGGAAGTGATACGGATGCTGCTTGTATGAGAGACCTGCACGTGATGGTAGAAGAAGAAAGTCTGCGTGCGACCGAGTATCAAGAAGAAAAAAATAGGTCATCTCAGGTAGAAATAATGCGAGTTTAGCTCGATAGATCAAGAGGTGGATATCCAAAACAATTTTCTGTTGTCAAAATGTGAATAGGAAAATAGTGGGTGCTTCTGTGTGGTTGCCGACAACATGTATGTAACAGAAATCAAACACAAATACTTTTCTCGGGAGAGTTCTGAGTTTGCAAGTCCTCCCACGGGGAGTTTGAGAATCTTCCTGTGAACCAAATCCCGTCAGCATCATTTCTCGCCAGGAGTGAGGTCAAGACCAGGGGTCATGTCTACTGCACCAACAGTGGCGCTGTCGATGACGTTCGCCTTGTCGCCAACGTCTCCTGTGACGATGGATGACGCGGCGATAAACAACAGACATCGCGTTCGGCGCTCACCACCACCACCATCACCATCACCACAACAACCACTCTATCCTCCGGAGGTCTCCATCGCTGCCGCCGCTGCCAGAACTGAGTCAGTTATCGTCTCTCCACTTCCCTCGCTCCCCTCCCGTCCTTCACAGGTCCACGTCTCATGCAGCGGCGTCTTCCCCGCGAGTGGTCGTGGTCCCCAGGTCGCCAACTCCTCCCCCGCTCCGCCGGTCGTCGGAGCTCACGATGTCCGCGAGAAACGGCGAGACAATGCTGTTATCGCCAGCAGCCCTGTCCCTCGCTCCTTATCCTCCGCCGTCCAACTTGTCCTCCAAACCCCCGCATGCGCCGTCTGTGCGTCGCTCCGCATCGCACGTGTCAGCGTCCTCTCCACGGGTCGTCGTCGTCGTATCCCGATCACCCTCCCCGAACTTGGGTTCGATCACAGCCTACAACCACCCGGCGAGATTCCGGCGCGGCCAGGCCGTTGCCACGTCGACGTCATCGCCGCCTGCATCGGCACCCGTAGTGACGTCATCCCGGGAAGACCCGACGAACTCCGAAAACGGACAGGAGGGATCCTTCCCAGCATCTCCCTCGTGGCCTCGGAGGGCTTCGGAACCGCACGTGGAACGACCGCTGTCCACACCCAGGACCCTGCTGTCGAGGTCGCTGAGTGCAGAATCCTCATCACCTGTAGCAGGAGGCCACAACTCAACTCGTCAGTCCTCAGTTTCGGTCGTCACGACGACGGGAGAGACGAAATTTTTCTCTCTCTCCTCATCGCCGTCTTCGTCCGAAGCCCCTACCCGTCATTGTCTGTGATTCAGCAGCTGTTATCTTTCTTTCACCTCAACCCCCCCTTCATTTTTGGAGAGGTTAGTTGTTGATCTCGAGAGGCAGGTGGAAATGTTTACACCTGAAGCGAGGCCTTTATTTTTATAGCTAAGTGTAGTTGCGGGTCATAGTTAAAATGTAAATAAATGAGAAGAAAAATGAGACGGAGACTTGTGACAATTGATATTTTTAATGTCTTTAGTCTCCTGACTTACTTGATTGACTATTGTCTTACCTTTGCGAGCTGTGACAGGTGTGTCTTTATTTTAATTAACCTCTCCATTTCTAGTTTTATGTGAAAGCTTATTCAGTCTTCCGGTTGTATAGTTATTGTCCCAACCTTTCTCTGACGGGAGAAGGAGGGTTAAAGTGGAGGATGCTGTTTATTGCGTTTGTTGTTACCTGTTCCGAGTGTGTGGGTTAACTGTGACATGGGCTGAGCTCCGAGTTGGTAATGTTTACAAACTGCTTGCTGCATGTTGACAACCAGAGGCACGTGACGTGTGAGTTTGCGTACGATCGTTGTTTTGTCGTCGATGTCATCTGTTTTATCGTCACTCAATGAAGCAGAGGCTGTGGGTACGGACACAGACCTTGGCTACCCGTATTCCGCTGACAATTTGTGACCAAGGCGATTGATTAACTAACGACCTGGCTGATCACTTTACGAATATAATTATGGTTCCATTGCCAGCAGTAAATACTCACACGGGTGGATCTCTTTGTTTGTTTACTTTTGTCTCTTTCACCTGTGATTTGAATTTTTTAGCGCAACGACATACCTTCTGTGACAAGATATTTTACTAGAGTGGGTAGTAGCCTGAGTTTATTCTTCAGATACAACCTGAATTTATTTCTTGGTCTCAACTTAAAACTTGAGCGTTAGCAATCATTACACGTGATAATCTTCGGTGTGACACACACACATCATCATCATTATCGATGATGACAAAACGATGATTATTGCGATAACAGGGAAGAGGGTGGCGTTGTTGAAGCAATGGTGGTGTTGACCGACTGATGTAATTGCAGAATCAGATGAGCAAGAAAGAGATTTTGGCCAAGTATCGGGTTCACATCTTCGTGGTCGCCATCTTCATCATCAGCGTGCTGTTCATCTCCCTGGGCTGGTTCTACCGAGACAAGACCGAGCAGGAGGACTCGGCCCGCCAGAAGATATTCCTCGACCCCAGGAAGCGGATACTGACCCTGTCTGATGGTCATGATGAGGTACATCCTTGGTGTCTGACTGGACACCTCACACTTTGAATGATCTGTGTATGACTGCTTATGTCTGTGTGTATGTTTGCGTGAATTTTTATTTGTATGTTTATGTCTTACAGCTGTGGGTGTAACTATGTAATCGCAGTTCTAGGTGTAATGACAGCTGCCGTTGTCTCGCTCTGTGTGCAGGTCAGTGTCTTGCTGGGTCAGGACATCCCGCAGTGGCAGCTGCCCATGCACTGTCAGCTGGTGGAGGAAGACAACCCCAACTCCAAAGAATGTTTGTGGAAAAACAACGCCGTGGTGCGGGTCAACTTCTTCCAGGAGCGAGTCGATGGAGGGACGGACACAGTGGGATGCTACAATGTATCCTGGGAAACCCTGAGATCCTCCGTGTAGGTGGCCAGTTGTTTGTTCTTCTTCTAAACTTAGCTTCAGATACAACAGTGGTGGAAGTGTAATAGTCGCAGTAGAGGTAGCTGTTGATTGTTGATGTCGTTGTCGCCGCTGTTCTTAAGTCTTGTAATTTTTACAGCAGATGTCCTCTCAGATTGTTCTGTTCTTCCTCCATTAAAAACTCTCCAACGATTCCATGTCTGTCACACTCGCTCACTCACTATCTCACACTCAGCTACTAACCCGTCTACTGACCACCTGACTAACTCTAACACCAACTGACCAGTCATGTCCAGTCAAAGACATCCGTCTCTACCCAACAGTGTTCCTTACGACTGCTTCAACCTGGGCACCGCCGAGTGGTACGGGCCGTCCAACCAGTCAGACGGCACGTGGCCCGTACAGGGAAACTTCTCCTACGTGCCCACCCCGTACCGAATGGGCAACAACGGCGTCTTCAGCAACGTCTTTCAACCGTACTGGCTGTCTTCCACAGGGGTGAGTACGTGACGTCACAGACAAATACGGCGATTGCTGCTGGTAGTGACGTGTTCTGCATACGGGGTAGCTGGCTGTGACAGTGATGGACGTGGATGAACTCTTCACCTCTGTCTTGCTATAAAAACGATTTGTATCGTTGAATACATTGGGTAAGTAGTTGTGCACATAATTAAGTACCCGTTTGGGTTTTCCAGGTGGGTCTGCTGCTCAATGCTGACGAGCCAATCACCTTACAATGGAATACTTCGCGGCCCGGTTACCTGTGTGTTGTGTCTAACTACACTGGGCCTCTCTACGGACAAACATATCAAAGCAGGCTGCCCTTCCTTAACTACACCATCTGTAACGGTCAAGATATTAACCAGGTAAGCCAGGTACCCTGTTGAGTAACTCGTAATCCATCGACAAGCCTAGTCAGGGTAAGAAAAGACGAAACGGGTAGGTGTTAAACTGGTTAGTGGCTCGTCCGTTTGTGTGTGAGTGTGAGTAAGATATTTATTAAGAGCCTTCAGAGAGAAAGACAAACCGACAAGAGAAAAGAAAGACACACAGATAGTTTTGTGAAGGGTGCAACTTGAAAATAAAGAGCAGACGACCTGCTGAATGTTTCAGACTCACCGAGTAATGAAAACGCTCGTACGTGGAGCGACACCTGTCGACCTCATTCCGAGGGAGGTTATATTGAACCCCATATGGTCAGCTAAGGAGTTAGCCGGCACGGAGCGTTATAACGAGACCCACATTCAAGACTTCGTCACCAAACTGAAGGTAAAACATCGTCCGTTGGACATTTGTGTCAGCAGGACAACACTTTCGTCCTTTATTGTGTTTACAATTCTATATCAGGTCAATAAAAGTCGAAGAATGTAGAAGTTTTTGACAAGGCAAACATTATTGTTAATGTTTCCACTTAACATCAACGATTACGAATTTCATTGTTTCAGTTTTAAGTGATTGATATTGCACGAGGGGAGGTAACCCTTTCATTAAGGCTGTATCAGGGGCTGTGGAATAGGTATCTGATATCGTAGAGGGGTGGCAGACCCAAGGCCGCAAGGGGGAAGAGTTGGTCTTCACCCAAAGCTGATTACCCTACACCAAGACTGACTTCCATTCGACCGTATCACGGGAAGATCACGGGAGTACCTGTAATTTTTTATTGTTGCAGACGAATGGCATGAACTGCAGCTTGCTGGTGATGGACGGGGACTGGCAAGATAAGCACGGCGACTTGACCTTTGACCCTGCTCGCTTCGCAAACTTGGCTAACCTGACGGAGTTACTTCAGACTGCGTGCAGCCTCTCTCTGGAGGTCACCCCTTACTTTGACTACCGCTCCGTGGAAAACTTCCACACGGTGGTGGAGAACTTCTTCGTGCGGGACGACGGTGGACGGGTGCCGGGCCTGACCCGCTACCGCCAGACAAGGCCGGCGCCATGGTGGACGTCACGCGACCGGAAGCACGCACGTGGTTCGGCAACTCCATGAAACCGGTGCTGGACTTGGTCAAGCCTCGGAGCTTGAGGCTGGCCTACGGTCAGGATGGATGGCTGCCTTACCGCCCAACCTTCTCCGACCCGACCCTATCGCTGCAAGGGTTCAAGCAGCTGGTGGGAGACTCGCTGTTTGACCCCAAGAGGGTTCTGATCCAAGACCATGCGGTCCTATCCAAGCGCAGCCCGGGGCTGGTGGCGGTCATGACTGACGTGGTGCGGAAGGACAACCGGCTGTGTCTGGACAACGCCATCCAAAAGGCCCTGACGCTTGGCATGCTGGGATATCCATATGTCCTGGCGGATGGATTGTCCGAGCACCTGACCGACTCTCCCCGATCTTTTCATCCGCTGGATGCAGATGGCGGCTTTCTTCCCAGCATTTAAGTTTTCCTGGGCTCCCTGGTCGCAGTCAGAGGACGCTCTGAACCAGGCCAAGAACCTCAGTCTCCTGCACTCCACCCTCGTGATGAGCACCATTCAGTCTGAGAAAGTCGCCAGGGACGTGGGGGCCGGCCTGCCCATCCTGCGGCCTGCCTGGTGGCTGGACCCAGCAAACCAGACTGTCCACGCCATGGGTTTGAAAGACGAGTTTCTAGTGGGAGACGAACTACTTGTCGCACCCATTCTGTGCGAAGGGGTGACAGTGCGGGACATATACGTCCCTCCTGGGGTCTGGGGAGACCGGTTGAAAAACAACATCCTCGTGCAAGGCCCAAAAATTTTGTACAACTATCGAATAGAACTGAACGAAGTCGCTTATTTTGTTCGAATGAAAGTGTACAATGGAAAGGAGCGTTAAACTTCAGCTGTTGTTGTTGTTATTATTATTTGTTCATGACGTCTTTTCGTTTTCGACTGTGCAGAAATGTTTATGTTAGGACATTTCGACAAAGGTTCGACCAAGAAAGTCGAAATACGATCAGACTGCTGTGCCACTGAAAAGACTGGTTTTGAAGCAAAAATTGTTGAAAAAGACAGACTTGTGGTTCATAGCTCACAGAACCGTGTATACGTTCCGGTGAACTGTCGAGTCTTAATGGGTTCTATTACACTTAACAAGCAAAAGAATAATTTTTTTTTTTTTTTAACAATGATGCATTTACTATCTGCTTTTAATGCAATTTTTTTTTATTAGAAATTATCATGTTGAGATAAAATATTTGAATGAGAAGTAGAATTAGTAGATTATAATTGCGCCGAGGACAAATTGAAACTTGAAAATCTTGACGCGCACCGTCGCCAGTAGAGTATGTAAATACTTCTTACCTGCTCAGGAACCAAAGGGACCACAAGGAATCGCATGCTAGGACCAGGTGTGAAATCACAACGAGGTAGAAGCACTTTCCCGTTTAAACCAGCTCGCAATGACAGGCTAAGTAGCCAGCAATTGTTCTTAGTATGAATGACCCAAACATTGAGAATATTGAAAAATAGTTTTTAGATGTCTAGACATTATCATATTTTAGGCGGATTTTTTTTTTTTTTTTTTTTTTTTTTTTTTTTTCTCAAGTGGATAACGTATTTGTTGTGAAAATGCAGTCCGATCGTGTTTGATATGATTACTTTTCGAGTTTGTTAGAACAGGTCTTGTCACGATGAGAGCCAATTAAAGAAAGATTTACACTTTTACAGGATTTTCATGAAAATTTTACCCAAAACGAAATAAAGCACCGATACTACACACACCGTAGTATCCTCGGTTTCTGTTTAAAATTTAATCAGACTTAAAACGAGATGGAGAGGTAAGTGAGAATGAGATGTATGTCGGATGCATACTTTGTCTCATGCAACGATTTCAGCTGAAATGGTTCAGAGTTCAAAATCTGAGTGAGAAAGCTGAGAAAACGGGAAAGTTCTTAGAAATGATTTCAGAGTTTACTCAAACAAGAAGACAATCTGATCCAAGGAAAGAACCAGAACAAGACTAAATTCTGTGGATTGTTGCCACCTGTAGGAAAGCTACGTAGTCTGCCTGGATGTTTTTTCAGTTTCCGAATCTTTTGCCCCACTGTGAAAAATTGCAATCACGAGTACTTTAATCTCGACTAAACACTCGTTCAAGAGTTTATTTTTTAACGAATCTGATAGCATAACTGCAAGAAACTGTTAAATATTTTCTTTGAACTGCGAGAACAAAAAACAGTTTTGATTAGGATTTAAAAAAAAAGATATTTAAAATATTTCAACAGGATTGTAAAAAGAATTACTCCAAAATTGCAAAAAATGTAAAAAAAAAAATGTCAACATGAATACATGATCCCAAGTAAAAATATTTTTTTATGAATAATAAAAGGACCACAAAACATTTGCATATAGAATGTATGTTGGTGTATGTTGTAAACTTGTTTCCTACGAAAAAAGATAATTTTGTTTAGTATTTCTTTCTACGCTGAGAAACAATGAGAAGGATAGTGTGTTGATTATCGTGGACAAAGCTTATGTAAATAGTTAATTTTTATTCCTCTTTTTCTTTCTTTCTTTTTATCTTTCTAACTTGTCTTTTTTATTTCCTTTTAACTTTGTTTTGTTGTGTTCCGCTGTGTAACGAGGGTCTTTTGTTGAGATCAGTGTCCTGAGGCAACAGCCAGTCGTGGAGGGGGGGCGTCTTTCGTCAAAAGTATGAAAGTATTTCTTATGTATTGTTCTCTTTCTATATATATGGGATCTTGCAAGCATATCACAGTGAAATTTGGTATAATCCCCGAAACCTTAAAACAATTGCGTGTAATTGAGGAAAGGATAGATGACAGTGTGACTGAGGAAGGGTCAGACGATGTATGCGATCTTGTATCGGTTGCTCATCGTTCATTTTTTTAAATATTTGTCACGTGATGTGAATTTGAATCAAACACTGTTTTGAATTTTCTGACACTTGTATTCCTTTTGGCATGGAATCACAAAAGAACTCTCTTTTTTCTCTTTCTATTTCATACACCCTCCCTCAAAAGTGTTCCCCTCTCTGCTGTATCTATTACTCACTCACACACACAAACACACCAACACCAGCTTGATAGGAGCTGTGGTCAGAATGCAGTAAAACAAAATTCTTTTTGTAGGGAAGGACCTCAGATTGAAATGGCAGATATCCGTATGACATTCAAGCAGATCATGTTTCTTGTTCATCGAATTGTTTTATTTTTAAGTTGCAGGTGCACCCTTAAAATGATGATTGTGAATGTGAAAGAATATGTACAAAAATGAGTTTATGCTTATACTGAGACTCCAGACAAATATTTTGTCAAGGTTGTTTTTGTTACCGGTTTTGATGTATCGTTAAGAAGCTGATGAACATATTCTTTATTATACTGAACCAGTCTTCCATGATGCTGATGTTAAATTAATGAAACAGTAACATCCATCGGGACAGACCTTGATATATCAAAAATGAATAAGCATAAATTAATAAAAATGTCTGCTGATGTCACGCTAAAGGTTTCATTCAAATGTTTATTTAAAGAAGGAATAATAAGCTGTGTGTGATGAAATAAAGAAAGGTATCAAGTGCATAGAACAGTTTAGCTCGAAATCTTAATCAGTCTTGTCTTAATTTGTCTTTGGCATAAAAACCCTTCAGCACACTAAGACAAAAGATTGTTACATACTCACACGTGTACAGTGTGTGCAAGAAGACATGTTCATAGCAAAGTCAGATGAGAAGCAAGATACAAATCATTGTCATTGCAAGAATAAGAAAATTATCCGAGTTTAGAAGGATGCTGTGTACGTTTTGATGTATTAAACATTCTTCAAAGCAGGTGCCCGACTAAAACAAACACTCGACAACGAAATAAAAGCGATGAAAAAAGCACATTGCTGTTTGTTTGTTGTTGTCATCAGATACTCTTCTGACCGCCTTTATGGACTTAAAAAGAATCAGGAAAAAAATAACAATAGTTAACTTCCTTGTCCACCACATCGCTATTCAGTTCTTTAAAAACTTCCTTCATTCGTTCTTTTTAGTTTTATTGTTTGTTGTCTTACCTGGCGACACACTACTCCACTAACCATAGCCGATAAAGGCCTCATTCGAGTATTAATTTTTCCCCTTTTTCGGAAGCAAAACATGACTAGAGTAAAAGTCTTCTTCAGGTCTAAGAAAGTGTGGTCATAGCAAACAAGAAACAAAAAGAAAAAAAAACAAACAAACCCGAAAGATAACACGACATTTTTAAAAAGTAAAGAAAGGAAGGAAATACGGACTGACACACAAAATAAAGACACTGATGGTGTGTTGCTGTTCCAGAAAGTATTTTTAAACTGTGCTACTACTTCATGTCTGACTCTAAGGGACCTCCCACAGGATCAGTCTTTCAAAGACTTGGAGAGGGCGGACATGACTGGCATCATACAGCAGGCAACGGCTCGCATGTCTGTGAAAACGAACACGCTAGCTTCATCATCTCGCTGTGGATACTTCTGTTTCTCAAAAACACACAAATATTATCTGTGTGCGCGCGTGAGTGTATTTATTTACTTTCTTTACTTTTCAAAATTATTATCAATGAGTCATGAAATAAGTTGTTCATGATTCAAGGGAGATAAGCCATCACTAGTCTCATCAACGTTAGCTCTTGTTACCTCCCTTTCTCATTCTTCCTCTTGCGCGTTGCTCCGGGGACATGAACTCGCTCTCGGCCTTGGTTTTAACTCAAGATGATGGAGTCGTTTCGCAAAGAAAGTTTCACCATAGTTGTAGTTTCTGTATTTCTTACTACATCAGTTGCACTACATACATTCTATATTAAGGAAATAAAATTGTAAGTCTCCTGTCCGTGCCTTTTTGTCAGATTTGTGAGTGCGCGAATGGCTCCGGCTGGGGTTGGACAAAAGCCAAGATCACGATTTCTTCATTCAGGAAGGTCATGGAGTATAATGTATATCCTTCGCATGATCATTGTTTACCTCCATTCTCTAAGTTTTGTTTTGATAGCCAAAAGCTGTGAGGAGGTTTTCTCCTTTGTGATGTAATGATTCTCCATATTTGGTGTTGACAGGATAATGGTGTATGACTAGTATGTGTGTGTGTGAGAGTATATTCACAAATGCTGCTTTTTGAACTGCATGTCTATGTATGTTCCTAAAGAATTTGAGAATAACTGGTTTTCACATTACTTATTACTGGATTGCAGCTGTTTTAAAACACCTTATCCGCCTGGGTGTATCCCCACTCAGTGCGGTGAGAGTACCGCCAGAGTGGCCGAGTGACCACAAGACATCGGCCCACGGTCACAGTGTATGTTGCCGTACTCCAGACTTCTACCAATCACAGTGCACAGCTACGCTAGCTTATGTCCAATGTGGCGACTCGCTTTGTGGCCTGTTGCCATTCAGTCGATGCTGCATAGACCTTGTCATTTTTGTTTGGCATAGTCGTGTTCATGTTTTACTGTAATTTTGTGTAGGTGGACACGTGGTAAACACAAATTTTGTAAACAAATATTCAGCGATCCTTAAACGTTGAAGTCGAACTTCCGGTTTCACATTCACGATATCGGGATTGTTTATATTTCTCCTTTCTCTTGTCATAGGAATTCGCTATTATAGGCATCTTATCTATATAATAAGTCGAGTAAATAGATCTTAATAAAATCACGTCCACCATCCCCCTCTTCCCAAAAAAAAAACAAACAACAACAACAACCAAAACAAATGCACGGTTCATAACAACATTGCGTCGTCTGCTGTAAACTGAGGCAGCGAACGATATATATTATACCTGCTTAAATGCTCTTTCAAAGAACCTTTCGAAACGTGTTTAATCATAAGTGCAAATATTTTTCTCCGTCAGCTGTAGTTCAATAGCATACATAAATTCAGAAAATAGATCTTAATGAAATTACTTAAATACTTGGGTCAGTAACTATGGAATAAAAACTGCGTGGGTCACACAGAAACAGTACGGAATAATTACTTCAGGCGTTTTCTTATGTTACTTATTGAGTCCTATTGGGATTATCTTATTTTAACGCAATTTTTTAAATATCAGCTTGAATTCACTAGCATACCATAATACATTATAATTATTGGGTTGTGGCGCAGATAAAACTTTTTAATCTGCTGTACAACAAGGGCTGTAACTCTTAGAAGGCTTGTTATGGCGCCAGTATTTTATTTATATATATTGATTTTGGAAGGCGAATAAAATGGAAGCGAAGAAAGCAAATGTACGTAAATATAAACTGTTTTCAAAAAGCTGCTAGGGCAGTTAGGGGTTCTAAAAGTCAACACATGTAAGCCACATAAATCACGTTTGAGGGACTGCAATGATGGTAGAGACAATTTAATGCATCCAATACAATAAGTAAGCCTTATATAAGCAAATCTGGCCACTTGTACGGCTCCAAGAGGGTATATGCTTCATTCGTAATTAGTGAGCTATCAGACAGTTACATTGGCTTTGCAAGATCTCTACAATGAGGAAGTCAGTGTTGTCAAAACAAGATAACCTGGACACCAACTGCCAATTCAGATAGCAGTGCTGACAGAATCACATTGTGAAGGTGTATAATTCCTTTGGTAATTGCCTTATGTAGATTTCAATATTAATAGGACTGTATAAACAACCAAAACAAAGAGAAATAGCCATTGATTTACATAAAATCCTTGCTTTTTAAATTTTTTTCAGATGCAAAACCCAAGAGCAATAAATATATATTTTGGGGTCATCTAGTAATGGTTGTTAGAAGGCAATCATTTTGCAAGCTGATGATGATGCATACAGACTTAAACTGTGCATTACATGTTCATGCAGTTCTTTTATATGCAGCACACATTCTCTCTGATAAAAATTTAGCATGCTTTCGCAATTCCAACAGACAGAAACAGCCTCAAATATGACAAATAAAAATACACATATGACCAGTAATCATACCCCTTAATGGGATCATTTAGCACCACGTCAGCAGTAAACCTGATTGTGAACAATGTGATAACAAAAGTGTGCAAGGCCTGTACCATTTTTTTCTTAGCATATTCTAAGTACATACGTAATAGATATATATTTCACTTTTTCATCATAAATTCCCCTGCTCCGCTTAAATTCACCTTTTGTGCAAGGACTGTCAGGGAAATAAAGCTACTAATGTTGTCATAAACATAACAGAATGTCTGAAAATGACAACACCATAACTGTACATATAATCATGCAATATTGAATGTCATTGTATTGTTTACCAGTAAGTTGAAATCTCAAACACAATTGGGGTATTGATTTTGTGCAACCACCCACTGTTAACGTGCATGTAACCAGCAGTATATGGTGTTGATATCGACCAGATGGCCTCCCAAAAATTAAATAAAAATTATTATTATCACACACACACACACACAGAGTACAGCAATAATTGAAAACAATACCAGAAACCGATGTATAAAAATTACATTTTTCTTCAAAGCTGGTCATTCGGAAAGGTTCCATGGCAAGTAATTATACACAGTCATGCCTGTGTGAAAGTAAGATTTGTTTGGACACAACTAAACTGACAGGCAACTTCTTATGTAATCCTTTACCATTCATAGTAACAAAAAGGATCTGCTTGTGTCTACATGTGTCAAAATGATCTCATATGTAAACATTTTGATATCACTTTCAAGGATGTTATAATTTTATAACTACATGCTTTAAATACATTGTTAAATCTTTTAGAAGAAGATTAAGTATACTGATAGCCATACAATATTTGAACTGTTATGACAATGGGATCATGCAGATAATACTAACAAACTGACAATCTCTTTAAAAATGCACACAAATGATTTTATTTTCAAATGAAGCGAGTAATCCTGATTAAGTATAGTTGCAAGTAGGTGCTTTAATCATCTCTGCTACTTGTGTTCAATGATACATGCATTATTCTCAATTGCTCTTATTATTCTCAACTGTTTTTACTTAGAGTGGGAAACAGAATATGAAAATAAGGATGTTTTAATGCTGTCCTTAGATTCTGCTCTGTACACACTTAACTTGTAGACTGTTGTGATACTGATTAATGCATAAAACATTAACAGAGTACTCAGAGCTACAGAATAAATAAAAATGAAGTTAAACTTGATACAATATGTGACTTATTTTATTGAAGAGATTACCTGTGCTAGGTAAAAATATTTGCAATGTGGTTTTCTTATTATTTGTTCACAAAAATACATTGTGATCTGTTTCAATACATTTCTTTGTGTAAAAGAACACTGAGAAAAAAAAAGTAATTACCTAGGCCATACTTTTCTAATTGATGCTAATTTCCTTCCTTAGAAAAGAGGTATTTATGAGTTTTTGTACATGCACCGAGGCTGTCATAAATAGTCAAAGTATGAATAATATAAATGTGTTACAATATCACAGTATGGACTGCAAGAAATTCAAGCTGTTTGCACACTTTTCACTGGACGTTTGCACTTTTATGCTCTATTAAGGTGGCAAAAACAATGGGCAACTGTGATACTCGCCCCCAACAATGAAAAAAGGACATTAACAGTTGATAAAACCCCTTTTTCCAAAGATATATCATTGCTTCTATTAGTAATAAAAGAGTAACTTTAAGAAGAAATGTATTTTGAGGCAATTCTTGTAACTTATCTGAGTCATGCAGCTACGTGAACATGTTTTCACTTTTTTCAGACAGGAAAACTGCTTTATCTGGTTACAATGAAAAATACCATGGATAAAATATTATGCATAGATGCATAATATTATTATGAAGGCATTTGTAAAAAACAATATCCAGTTTATCAGAACTTTTCTTAAGATATTCAACAGTAATAATGAAGGTGAAATTGCACAGATTAACATAACTCTGTATTCACTGTGGTAATGTCAGAGCTTTGGGTACTGGACATTTTTCCAGGAGTGACCATCCTTTAGCTGCACCAAAGAAGAACAAAACTTTTTTCTGATAGACTTAGCTAAATTGTAAAGCTCAATGCCTGCTTCTACCATCAAGTCCATCCTATACGAAGTATCATGTAAGACACAGTCTAGTGCCTCACAGTCACCATCATGAACATATGCACACAACGCATATGTGGATGAAATCAGGACTATGAGAAAAAAAAGTATCAGAACAGGTCCATGACAGTTACTGTCCGGAAACGGATGGTCAGCGCGACAATGATCTTTAGCTTTGCAGTCTACTTTTTAGCATTTAATTTATTCATCCCTTCACTGGTATCAAATGGCGCCCTGTCAAGCTTCTCCTCCAGAACTGGTTGTCGAGGGAGGGTGGACAGGTGGATATAGATGCATCGACTCACCAGGCTCATTTCTGAGGTCTGCCTTGATCAGCTGCATGTCAGTTTTGCATGGTATGGCAAGTCTGTTATACCCAGCCAGTATTTTTCTGTCTACCCTACCCGATCAGTTTTGACCACCGTCCATGGAAGGACGATATCAAAGTATGACGTCGTACCGGTAACACCGCCGAACCAGACCGGTTGACATCGCTTTGTTGTTCTGAGAAAAGATTGTTGGGTTACCACTAAAAGTGTTGAAAATGAGGCACGCGTCTTAGTCTCATGTTGCATAATGACTATTCAGACCAAGCTATCTGCACACTTACAACGGTGCTTTACTTGTTTTCAAGACCCTAACAGCAAACCAGGCCTAGTGGTCCATCTTGGTGGCAACCACACTTAGGATAGTCTTATATGTTGGTCTTATGCTCAATTGATGACAGGACGTCTGTCAGTACTCGGACTGGTTCTCTTAATCATCAACATCACCATTCGATTCATTGGAACTTGCCCAACTTGGAGCAAGCAAGCCCACTCGTAGGAGACCTACCAGTTCCTCTCGTCGGGTATACAATGAGACGTATCAGCGGCGAAGTCTCCCAACGCTTCCGATCCCGTGGGTGGACATCAAAATTAACTCATTCGCGGTCGCCAAGCGATTCTTTGGTTTTTCTCGACGATGACTGCCATCTGCATACATTGTACGAGCGTCTTTGGCAATGTCATGCCAAGAATCAACCATGTCAGCTTCCATCATTTGATGATGGTGAAAAGTGGTTTGTGGTGACTGCGCAACGGACTAATTCATTTGTTGTGTTCTCTGTCGGAGATTCGGAGGAGTCCCCTAAAGCACTTTATTTTGAACGCCTGGATCCGTCGCACGGACTCGATGAGAAATGTGCACGCCATACATCGCAATAGAGACAACTAGGGACTTTCATAGCTTAAATATGGTGCCAAAGCTGATTTCTGCTGCCTATAAACTGGTGAGCCTGGCCATCGTTACTCCGATCGTGAGCCGAATGCCCGGCGCACAGCTATCATCACTGGAATTAATCGCGTCTAGGTCTGAGCCTTCTTTAGTTAAACTCCGTTCGTGTGGATCTTCACTCTATACTACCAGACCCAGTGGTGTTCACCATGACTTCAATGCTCTTGTCCGTGCTGCTTTGCTTCTCATAAGCGTTCGCGGTGGTAGTGAGCTTGTAGGTCAGATCCTGTAATTTGGTGTTGTTACTGGACATCAGACCGATCTCGTCGCAAAGCATTGGTCAAGTAGCGGGCTCCCTCCGATGGACACAAAGATGTGGTGGTCCTGAAGTGCATCATGCAGGAAAGACCTAACTCAGTGTTAGGAGTACCGCAACTCCTGGAGCCGTCGTACAGCGCTTAATATCACTGCTAAATAAGTGGAAACTGCACAACTTGGAAGATGCGCCTCGATTGCAGAAGAAAAAAGACTGTGCGAGAAAGAGAGTGCACACGAAAAAAACATATAGGAAGAAAGAATTTTACAGTGCACCAATGCACTTGCCATAAGCGGGTGCCCTACATACCCCTATACATAGAAGAAAGTCAGAGGGAACTAGCAATGTCTCATATGAGTTTGTGCTTGTAAAAAAAAAGCACACTTAGATGTGTCTTAGCATCCAGTTATGGTGAAATTTGACCTTAGGGATAGGATGGTAAGTGCATTAAGTCAAATAAGAAAACACACAAAGTCTTGAAATTACATATGATAAATATATATAGTCTCTTATTTCACTAGAATTAAAAAAGTCTCTTCAGTATGAAATCCCACTGACTCTTATCTCAGAATTGTGTATATTAATGATTCCACAGGACATTTGCTGCCTTTCACTTTTGCTTTTATGGTTTAGACCGCCTTTGGAAAAAACTGACTTTTAATTTTATTGTTCGTAAGGTGTTTCATATATATATATATATATCTCTTACTATAGGTACTATCTATAATACACTAGGGTACTAGGATGGCCTTGATGGTAGAAGCAGGGCTTGAGCTTCTCAATTTAGCTAAGTCTAACAGAAAAAAGTTTTGTTCTTCTTTGGTGCAGCTAAAGGATGGTCACTCCTGGAAAAATGTCCAGTACCCAAAGCTCTGACATTACCACAGTGAATACAGAGTTATGTTAATCTGTGCAATTTCACCTTCATTATTACTGTTGAATATCTTAAGAAAACGTTCATGCTGTGACCGTGGGCCGATGTCTTGTGGTCACTCGGCCACTCTGGCGGTACTCTCACCGTACTGAGTGGGGATACACCCAGGCGGATAAGGTGTTTAAAATGTGTAGACAGACAGACAGACAGACAGACAGACAGACAGACAGACAGACAGACAGACAGACAGACAGACAGACAGACAGAATCACTTTAAGATCATCTGTACTTCTTGTGATTTCAAAATAATTCTTACAAATATTTTCTTTTAAATTTTGAAATGTAGCACAGCAATTTTCACGATACGCAGAAGCTGGCAATTAGTTCATAAGACTATATATTATACCGATTTATTGATGTATTGATATATAATTATCAAATCATGTTTTAATGTATAGATATTAAAGAATCATCGATTTCTACGTATCTCAAAATACATCTTGCTGTAGACCTGTTAGCAGCTCACAACAGTGTAAGCTAACAAAGAAGGGGTTAATGTAGGATTTCTTCCTACAGATATTTGTTAGCCTGATAAATTTTTCTTTCTTCCGTTTCATTTCTGTGTTGTTATAAGCCAATGATGCCTGTACGCCCACTTGCCACAGCACAACGGCCACCACTCTTCCCAGAGGTAATCATTGACAACACGCAAAAGCGCACGAACGTATGCACAAACGCATCTGCAAACAAATATTAAAAACGCCAACGCAGCATTAATAAACAAAAACTGACTTGTCACAAGTCCAGCCACTCGTCCCACAGGTAGTGTGTTACACACACAGGCGCACGCACACACACACGCACACACAGTGGAAGACAATGCGCAATTGAGTAGCACGTTTTAAAATATACTTAAATTAAAATGGCAGCGCCACCACGACACATCTTGCTACAGGTAGTCCTTGACCTCAACCACACACACATACAAATATTCAAACTATGCGCACATATAGAGAACCAAGGCAACAAGAGGACTAAATGACATTTTCTTTGTATATTGATTTTTAGTTTCTGCAAATTGATTTGTTTTCTGTGTATATCGATGTTTGATTTTTATAATCCTAATTTCACTTTTTTTTCTCGTCTCTATACAATTGTGCATGTTGACATGCCACAACAGCTACAAATAGAGGAACAGCAGCAGCAGCAGCAAACGACAGCCTGCACAACAGCTGCAACAACGACAGCTGCAACGACAGCCACCACGACAGCCTGCACAGCAGCCTCAACGTCACAACAGCCGCAACGTCAACCTGCAACGACAGCAGCCACAAGACCCGACAGAAGAGCCGCAAATACAGCGATACTAAACACGACAGCGGCTACAACAGCCGCCACAAGAGAAACAACAGGTAAGATATATACGTAGCATGCACGATGCATTAATATCACCTGATGTTCATGAGCACTGTTTATACCTAAACATTTGTATTATACAGAAAACATGTCAACATTACGACGCACGCACGCGCAGCACAGCTCTTAGACATATTGTGACCTCATCAAACTGACCTTTATGCACACGCGCGCGCACAGACGAAAACATAAGTTGCAAACCCAGAACCACAACTCCATTGTCTGTGACGGGTACTAGAGCAGCAGTGTGTATCAAGTCTGTCAGGGAGGAAGAGTACCGTGATATGTGCCAGAAATGTCAGGGTTTCATTTCTCCTGATGAGTCTGATGCGGTGACTTGCCCCAGCTGTCACGAGAAGTCTTATTGATAAATCCCATCAGCTTCAACATGCCCAGGTTCGAGATCTTCATTAGCGTAAGTCGGAGTTTTGGTGCTTAAAGAACTTTGTTCTCACCGAGTTGTTAAGGACTGCGACTATTTTTTGGACTCTGCTAGAAGCTTTGCATGACAGTTCATCAGCATGACAGCGAGCTTGAGGTTACACTTGATGCTAAAGGACCGGGGTGGGTGGGCGAGTGGGTGTTAGAATGCAGTTTTATCGGAATAACATAGTACGGGGTGGTGACGAGAAGGATTTATTTATAATCGCAATTGTCACGAAAGAGTAGTAATAGTGTGGGTGGCGCGCTTCTGCTCAAACCCCACGAGACAGGCGGACGTGTGGGTAAACAGACCGACAGTAGGTGAAATGGGTAACTGTTGGGGGGGGGGGGGGAATTGGTGTTTTACGCCGTGTCAGCAACTGAGGCTATATCACAGCAGGCAGCCATCCCTGTAAACAGATGCCACGTGCAGAGAAAGAACAGCGTGCCCGAGACGAGAAATGAACTCAGGGCAGCCAACCTTCACTGCATTGGTGACAGGCGCTAACAGCGCTAACCGTTGCGCCACCGGGCCGCTGCTTGACTCTTGGAGGATGGGCATCAGAAGAAGACTTCGCTACTCAAGTCTTCGCAACCACATGTTATCAGATACTACCAGTCAGAAGTAAAAGAGACGTGGGGTAGGGACCGGCCAAGAAGGTGTACAGCCCGCTCGCAAACCCGAGTGAAAAAGAAGAGTGACCTCTGTCCCTGCGAACCCACGACCAACTCTTGGCAGCGCAGCGTTTCTTCGCAGTTTTTTAGACGAGGTTGCAGTTCTATTTCCTGTCTTATGACCGCTCTACCAATCGTTGAGTAAGTTACTCACAGTTCATCGTCCCTCTTATAAGGTTATCGGTCTCCTCATGTCCAGCCATCAAGAATCCATTAACACAAATACACACACGAGGCCGTACACACTGGCCGTGTGGGTCAAGCAGATTCCGAGGTCACAGGGGAGGTAATACGCGGTGACGTCACTGGGTTCCTAGCACGTGCTGCTGGGTGCTGAACCAAAATCACGTGGATCACGGAATGGTTCTGAGAGGCGATTCTTCCTTCTCCAGAATGGCTCCAATTCTTCAGCCCATACAATTAAAACCTGTAACACGAGGTTACACTATACTACCATTCTAAACAATGTTCTCCAATTCACACAGCTTTCTCTCACATGTTTCCAACTTCGGAACCTATGTAAGTATTATTACAATTTCATAACAAATAACAGAAAAAGATGTCATTAATACAATTCCATAAGTAATAACAGAAAAAGATGTCATACCTCGTCTAGGCCAGGTTAATCGAACAACAGGTGAGTACCTCGCCGCATCCAACGTCGATGGCCACTGCGCTGCTATACACAAATCTCAACTCGGGAGATTCAACTCGTGACCGGCAAGTCTTCTTCTCTCGGCATCCCGGCCCTAAATAAATTTCTCAACTAGTTCCCGCCAAAACCTACAGGTGAACTGTGTTCACCAAACACTTTCTGTCGCAGTTAACCCTTTCCTATCTACTGTGTTCATGCATTCAGCCATACATTCAACATACACTTTTAGTCCGTGAGCCGCAAAATGGTTAAATAGTCTGAAAAACACGGGAGGCACGGACTGTTCGTGACATCGTCCCTCTTCAGGTGTCAGCTGCTTTGGTTACAGTTGTCCGAGTTTCCCCACTTCCCCGTGGCATTAACTTTCCCCCCTACCCTAACCCCACCCCCGGTGACTACACAACAACCTAGTGATAATGGAATAGACAACAAATAAGTACACAATGGCCTTCACTTGCCGAATTTATTGTGTAAAGTGAAGCTGTTTGAATTCGCTCACACAGGTATGCACGGTGATGCGGACGCACATACAGATTAACACATGCATGGAAGCGAACATACACCTACCAACACATAGCAATTTATCTTCCTTTAAAAGGACCTCGAGAGGAAGATTTGCACTGGTAATTTAACACTTTATTTTATTTCTACTCAGTAGAGAAGAGTATCGAGACAAAAAATTACGATGAAGACACAAAGAAACAAAACATTACATTACTAATTTAGATATTTAGTTAAACCATATTGCTTGATTGTGTAATCATGGGCTTATGTCATCTATGGTTTCTTTAATTTGATTAAATTGTTAATTTGATTAAACATCGGACCGTCTTGTACGAAATTGGGACGCCATACTCTCTTCTCATTCACTCACTCAGTTCGATTTTTTGAGTCACTCAATCATGCTGCCTCGTTAGTTGTCGGGTTTTTAAATATTACTTGCTTACTTTTTAGATGAACGACGATAAAAATAACCCCTCTTCTTCCACTACTCACATTTTAAGACGCTTTAAGAGCGCTGATAGGTTCTGGATTTGCCAGAAGGCTAAATCGATGAAAACTTCAGAAGAAAAATTAAGCCGCCATCATCAGGCTAGAAATTGCCTTTATGGAGCGAAGGACTTGAACATTGCGGCGAAAGCATGTTAGCCACACGGCTCTTGCACATCACCGGCAACAAGTACCAGACGCCGGAGGCCATCTTGGAAGTGCGGTTAGTGATGTTGGCAGTGGGACTAGTGAGTGAAAGGATGGTTAGTAATCTGGTGATTGGGGTTAGTGATCTGGGTATTGTAATTAGTGATCTTGGATATTAATGATCTTAGAAGTGTGACTTTGTAGTGATCAGATGAGGACACACACACTCTCTCTCCCTCTTACATTCACTCACTCACCTCAAGCTTTTTGTAAATTTTTATATATATATATATTTATTTATTTTTTTTTGTGCAAAAGTTCTTGAATCGATGGATTGATTTTTCCTTCCTGTGCTTACATAAAGCTTATCAGGGTGGAGGTATCGGCTTCACGCCCTCCCTTTCTCTCCCTTTCTCTTCCTCTCTGCTCATTCGAGAGCCGGTCTTCTACCTCAGCTCCAGCACGACTCAATGAGCTGCTGATGCGAACACTGCTCACCAGCCGTGGTTTCTGTGGAATGAGGCGGTTGTTGATTTACAGTTGTCCGTGACAAGGGGACATCACTGGCGCTCTTCTCTAAGCCTTGACTTTTGAGAGTTCGTGCTTAGATGTCGCGAAGAACAAATCTCGTTATTATGGGATTTTTTAACTTGATTTATTTTAATATGTAATTAACTGCCAATAGCACATAACGTATGATGTTTTGCAGTTTTGTTTTAGCAATTTATCTGAAAAAGTAACTCTTTGTGTGTGAGCGAGTGCGCACGCATGTGTGAGTGTGTGAGTGTGCGCGCACGTGTGTTTGTGAGTAAATGTTATCCTTGCTACATAATGATGCTAGTCTGGACTATGGAATCACAATATCACTACCAGCTGCTTTGTTTTGGTGTATCTATATCATGGATTTCTACACAAAACAAACACACACGCGCGCGCGCACGCAAGTACTTTTACATTTACATTGACAGTCCCCCTCTCTAGGTCAAGCATTTTGATTAAACCTGAGGTGAAAAAAATCAGCTTTAATGTTTTTAGATAGCATCACTAATTCCCTAGCAATATTCAGAGAAAAGACAACGACTACATAAATCTTCAGATGCACTTTTATGATCTGTATCTTCACTACCATCAAAAGTTTTAAAGAAAATTTACAATGAGATTCAAGATAAGAATTGTGACCTCTTCTTCTTGCGTGATTGTCTCATCTACTCCTTTCCTTCCTTTTCTTTTCTTTGCTTAGTCCTCGGTAAGATGGCCGTGGCACGACATTTTAAGGTTTTTGTTTCTTTCACTCAGACTCAAGAAACACTAGCTATACATTAAAAGTTGAGATTATAATATTCGAAGGCTTCGCTTACACAACTTTGTAAGGGTTTCACCACATACCGAACGAAACTGGTTTTTTTCAAATACGTTGAGTTGATGGAGCATCCTTTATATTTTTTTCCAAAGATAGTTACAATGGTCGAGCAGACAGAACCGTCTTATTTTTATAATAAGTTCAAAGTCTCTTGCTTCAGAACTTCGGCTTCAAGACACGGAGGATGAACTCTGGAGAGCCGCGGAGTCTCCTGCTCAGAACTCAATTCCGGTTGCAATCTGCGAGGAGTTGACGAGGTCAGCGGTGGAGGTTGCCTTCTGATAATCCCGCAGAGACAGTGTGTACCACGTGACCCCTCCGTCTACACTGCGCATGCGCGCCAGGCCGTTGTTGGAGACGCCGTACAAAGTTCCGGTGTTGACATCGCGATAGAGAATGGCTCCGACCACCGGGGTGAGCGCTGCAAGCAAAGAAGCGGGACGGAAGTGACGTTTGGCTGATAACCCAATCGGGGCCGATGAACTCTTGCAGGCTGGGAAGGAATCGATTGACCAACCATGACTACGTTGAATGAAAAAAAGTTTGCGACGACGACGATGATGAGGATGATGATGATGATGATGGGATTTGCTCTTTGACAGATAGAGTTAAGCAGAGGAAGAGAGAGTTTAAAGAAAAAATCAAAATAAAGAATGGATTTCCAGAACAAATAAAAGGGATAGCAAGGGAGCGAACTAAGGCAGTACACAAGTTAACGATTTCAATCTTGAAGCAGATTATTTTTAAATCCAAGCAAACATATTGAATCAATCTTCCTTCTACTATAGTCTTTCATTCCTAACAAGATTTCTTTTAATCTTTGCAGTTATTTACATTTCTCCCTTCGCTGTCTCTCTCACTATTATTCTGTCTCAGTCTCTTCCTCTCGCGCTTTCCATTCACTGTCACTGCTCTCCTCTCTCTCTCCTCTCGCTTGTCGTCTTCTTTTTTCTTAACTCCTTCCTCCCAAATCCTTGCATCTTAAAAAGGGATTAGAAGAGATATCATCCTTCACCAAAAAAAAAAAGAAGCCGAAGTTAGATTCATTTTACTGTAGGCTGCTCATCTTCCGTTGATTTTTCTTTCTTCTCTTCTTTTCCGCAATCAATATTTCCCTCGAGCTAACAACCGATCACACACATTCATCAGAAAATTCTTAAGGCAAGCCAACAGTCGACACTGTACTCCAGCAAAACTTTGAGGGATTGATGAAGAGAACAAAGTTAGGTGGCATAGTTATCAAGAAAGAGAAAAAAAATCAAGACTATAAAAGCAAACAACTTACATATCATTACAAAAAGAAACCTTGGGCCTAGTGCATGAGGTGGGTTTATGATGTGGAAAACAGATCGATATCACGACATTATTAGGTTATTACGAGCGTTTGCAAGTAGAAGTTTGCTCCACATCATTATTAGGCAACACTTGACAACATCACCAAGGACACACGACCCCTGGTAGTGTACCCTTTAGAGTTACTCTGTGTCTCGGACACAGCTGGGGTCTACAAGGTGGCTTTGTAGTGGGAACACACCAGAGCTACATTTTGTGTCTGCCACAAACCCTGGACTAACTCTCCACAAACCCTGGACCAATTCCCCATAAACCCTGGACCGATTCCCCACAAACCCTGGACGACTTCCCCAAAACCCTGTACTAATTCCTCACAAACCCTGACCAATTCCGCACAAACTCTGGACCAATTCCCCACAAACCCTGGACCAATTCCCCCTCTCCTGAGAGCCCTGAACCAATTTTCTCCCCTCACATATGAGCCCTGGACCAATTGTCCCACAAACGATGGACCAATATCTACGCACGTTCCTAGAACCAATGGCCAGTATGAGTCCTGGACCAATCGACCCCACGAGTACTGGACTAATTTACCTCCTCACCCATACGAATATCATATTACACACTTTTTAGCCGAAACCAATACCTGTCCAGTTCCAGGTGTTGTCAGGAAGATGGCCTTTCTCGTAACATGAGATCCCAGAAGTCCATGGTCTAGAAATAACAAAATGTTATAAATACAAACATGAGTAAATCCTGATTAAAAGAAATTTGAGACAAAATTTCTTTTTTCATACATTTCTATCATTTCTATCATATCTACTTACAAACTTATTCTTCCTCAGGTGAACAATGAAACTTGTTGATAGTTCTAGAGTTTGCACCAAAAGAATCTGAGCTAGGAAATGCGAAACTTAATTTAAAGAGAGATCTTAGTATCAAACTTGTTTTTGTGCATCAACAGACAAGGAAGCTGAAAGTTATTTTTAGAAACATGTATGAGGTACAGTTATTGACGAGGTGAGAAAATGTTTAAACAATGGAAAAGATCGCCAACGTTAAGGCCTGGTGAAACTTTATGGGTGACATTTAGAAGTCTGTGAAGTATGTGAAGCAGGAACTCTTGAATACTTAACTCTTTCACCTGTCAGACTCAGTATCCGACACCCTAAGTGTGTGTGTGTGTGTGCGACAAGGGAAATATTGTCATTTTACAAAGTTAACTTTCTTTTGATGTCATAGATTCTTCTAGTATTTCATAGTTTGTTGACGTCGCTTGCTTTTGAAGTGAGTCATAAATAAACAATCTACCATCAACATCCGGGTATATTTTTGCACGGCTTGAAATAAAGCTAACAGTGTTTATCCTGAAAAGTTAATTTGAGTAGTCCTTGTCGTTGAAGGTAAATACCTGTCTGACGACACACAAAATACCTGTAACGGTGGAAGGGATCGCAAACGATGGAGGAGACCCCGTCAGTGAGTGTAAGTTCTGAGATAGTATCGAAACCTGGAAATAAAAGTTAACAATTCATCATAATTGATGGTGATTAATGACAAAGCATGGTCATTGTGTGTGCGTGCATTGGTTCGTGTGTGTGTGTGGTACAGAGAGAACGAGGGAATGAAACAATAAGGATACAAAAAGCAACTACTAAAACGAGGCATGATACTACAAAGCTTCCGGTTTAGCAACATTTATTGTTTAGGCTCGCCGAGACTAACAACGGAGAACTTCGCAAAGAGGCTAAGCGTTGGTCTCGGCAGACAGCAGTCCACCTATAGACATCCATGTTTGCCTTCACTTGCCTGGCAGGAAGGGTTGGCAGTAATGTGGATGCTGACAGGGCACGCACTGATTGGGGTTGACCTCTCCGCACTGGCATGCCCCTGCCACGCAACACGCGCAATCGGACCGAGTGACGTCATGGTTGCAGGTGCACTGACCTGAGGTCCGCCAGGATACGTGTCCACCTGCAGCAGGTCAATGCAGAGGAGGAAGCGGACCAGATGAGGAATCAATGTAGACAAAAATAAATAAAAATGGAAAATGGAGACAACTGCTTGGGAATGGGAGGGGAATTGTGACGTCGACACGAAATATGCTGTGACTGAAAGACATGACATGACATGGTGTCATATCACAAGAAGTAATAAATGTCATCATGACACGTCGACATGAGCAAATATAAAAACAAAAGCAATATTAAGCACATTTCTATCCGTCCACCCCAGTCATCGTCGCTGATAACTCTCTTAATCATTTTCTGCTGAGCAGATAGGCATGATGGGAAGGGGGGGGAAAGGTGAGTAGGGAGGGGAAGGAATCGCCGAAGACCACGAAGCATCGATCCTCTGAGCCACAGTCGGATTTGAGTTCTTTCTCCCCACACTCTCCTCTACCCATCCGATCCACATTCACCAAAATAAAATAAAAAAGTTCAGAAGGGTTAAACGGCGTGAACGCTCACTGCACTGTTTGTCGAAGTGGACCTTCACATGCTGCATGTCAGCAAACATGTCCGTGTCGTTGCCCCAACGGTCCGCGAAGCTGGCGTCGGCAGGGATCACGTGGTAGTCTGGCAGCGCTCGTAAGGGGTCACTGAGGTTCAGGCTCAGGGTCAGCGTGACGGTCGTGGGGTCACTGAAGGTCATGCGTGCGATCTGGCGAAGGGAAACATGTCAGCAATTTTCATCGTCCTTCCCTCGGTCATTCCCCCATCACGTCTTCTATTCATGTACCGTTATTTCTGTACCGTTATTTTTGCCGTGCACTTCCTGTGACCTTTAATAAGCATCTCCCGTTATATTTATCCTGCATCTCCCGTTTCCCATTATCTTTACCATGCACCTCCCGCTGTCATTACTCTACTTTTCCTAATATCTTTCCCAGACATTTCCCAATATATTTCATCAAGGCGCAACACAGCTTTTCCTTTTTCATTTCTTCCATTCTATTTTGGGTAAAATTTCGTTTTATTTCCTTTTATGTTTAATGTTCTTTTTTCACATTTCCTGCTACATTTTATTTGTGATTGTTGTTACATTAGTATTATATATCACCATCTCCCATTATTTTCCCCGTTATGTTTGTGCTTCACACATATATATGCATTATATTTGTATTAAAAACACTTCTAGTATATTTTGCAAAATTTTACCACACTGCAGGGAAGCTCCATAAAATTAACACATGTGAGCCAATCTTTTCAAACCGTGGTCTCATTACTAAACTATTAAAAAAAAATCAAGTCACTTTAGTGATTGGCAATATTTCTCTGCAAGTGTCATAACTTAGTTTAAAAAGCATTTTTCTAAAATTGGACTTTATGAGAAGAAAACAGTCATTGATCATGAAACAACATGTCGGAAAGTGTTAACGTACGATGACAATGACAATGACAATGACAATGACAATGACAATGACAATGACCAACATTATTTATCTCAGTGGGCAATATGAACATGGGAAGGTGCTCTAGTCACAGAAGTAAAAGAAATAAAAATAAGAAATAAAAGTTCGTTCCAAAGTGCATTGGTCATCCACATTTCTCGCGCCTTTGCCAAATACAAATATTGTCGAGAGTTGAGCAAGCGAACGACAACATTCAATATTAGCTGGGGAGGGTCACTATGTTGCACTTTCCTCCATCGACGAAGATGTGTTTAGTGAGCTGCTGTCTGGACGCATCGCCAACAGATGCTGGATGGGCGGCATCACGATGGCGGGTACAGCAGAGCTTTCGTCCAGACTGAGGACAGTGGAGATGTCTTATTGTTAAACCCCGCTGTGTAGAATCAGCATCACACAGCTGGAGATGATGATGATGATGATGATGATGATGATGATGAGGAGGAGGAGAGGAAGGAGGAGAGGAGGAGGATTGTGAAGTCTGCTTTTAGGTTTAATTGTCTGACAGTCTGGGAGATAATTAGATCGACAGGAAACGGCTAAAATCACTCAACCGCAACCTCACTTCGAGATTGTCTCGCCTTCTCGCTGCATTGAGGACAAGACGCTTCATTTCAGACGAGAGGCATTAGGTGGTGTCTATGTCGTGATGGCCGCCAGACCGGGGGCTAAGTCCTGTGGTAAGTCCTGCTTCCATTTCATCACATCCGGGGAACATCTCGCTTTATCTGCGTTAGTCGATGATATTTCATCCAGTTGAATGGTTTCGGTTTTCTTTTCTCTTTCCATGGATGATCAAATATTTAGACATCTTTCCAAGCAAACATTGTTTATGTTACCGGCTGGGTAGTTACGGAGATTAGCGATGGTCTTAAAGACCAGTCCGAGCGCAAACTATTGAGACAGGACTAAGATTCGTTCAGTGGCGTATAACAAACCTATCTTCATCAGGATTCAAAAATTCGTCTGCTTCCTTGTTGAGAAAACTAATTTTTAAAAGATCTATGTGCTGGTAAGGTCTTGCAGTTCTTTGTGCTGCGCTTCGATGACTTGGACTCAACCCTCTTCGTTGCCGAACTTTTGTTCACTTGCCACAGCCCCTGGTGCCAGACTCTGTCAAAAACCGATGAAGTTGTGACAGAAGTCCCTCTGATGATGAACCTTCTCAAGATGAGATAGTTGACGATGCTTTCAATGATGCTGATGTTTTCAAAATTCAATAGATGTTCGATCGTAGCATCGCCTTCAGCTTCAACTTGAGGCTCGTGAAGATGAAGTCATGGTCACTGCCAATGTCAGCAATAATACATCCTCTTCCAGGTCTTGCGGATTCCGGGTTTGAAGAGACTGGGCTGTACACTGCACCTCATGCCATACCATGGAGATGTGTCCTCCATGACCTTGCTGCTTCGAGTGACTGCACTGAGTGATTTACTGTGAAAGAGCTGGGGTCGACATCCTCGGAAAAGCAGGACTGTTGGTCGTGCTGCGTCTGTCTGGAGAGACTTGCGGATATTCTGGGAGCGGGCGAGGGATCGTGGTTACGGAACCAAAGCAGCATCATAAATATAAAATGTCTGACTCATGCGAGGACCATACATAATGAAGCCTGCGAAATATTTCTGGTAATATGAGTGTCTGATGAGGAGGGACACATGATATGCTTTATATATATCTGCATGGAACACAAACGGTTTAAAATGTTATAAAACAACGAGGTACTATAAATCAGACTAAATCGTCTGGGCTTCTCTGTGGAATATGACTAGGATTTTCTTGACAAAGAACGCAGTGGTGTGACAGAAACGTGGGTTTTAAAGGAACAGGTGGTTGTTTCAAGGTTTCCTTAAAAGAAATCGAAGATCGTCGCCTCAAACTACAGAAGGTACCGCACAAGCAACAAGATGGAAACATAAATAACGGATAATAACTCGTGAACGACCCCGACACGCCACCTCCTTCTTCCAAGCAGTCTGAGCAGTCTAAAGAAAGAACAGACATCTAGACATCCAGTTAGGTACTAACCGGGTATTGGTCTCTGGGTAAAGACCATAAATAATTTCATTCGCAAGATGTGGGGGAAAAAAGTTCGGAATAAGTAATTGTAACTTACTTGTAGCGTGTGGTCTCTGATGTAGTGATACAAATGGTCAATGTCAGTTTATTGTAAATGAAAAATCGACAGACATATATCTTCGAAAAATAATACGGAAAGGATAAACGTTTATAACAGAAATTGAAAAAATATATTTATCTTAAGATATTTTTCTTTCTTTGCAGGACAATGCTTTTCTTTGGATGAGGTAGGTTTGGCTGGTTTCACATGGGTCTGATGCCAGATGGTTTTGTCTTAAAAGCCTTAAATATCCAGTTATATAAATCTTCAGCTTTTAAGTATCCTGCTTAAGACATTTCTTGTAATTAGCGGCTTAATGGGAGCTGCTTTCAGAGAAAAATATGGTGAAATATGCAATTTTTTCGCGATCATTGATCAACGATAAATCCAACATGAAAAGTGCAACTTCCTTGTTGAGAAAACTGTAATCTTTAAAATGTTCGTCTGTCTGTCCATCTATCTGTCTGTCCTATCCATGTATTCAGCTTTCATCTGCGTTACTAACGAACCATTAACTGCTAACACGAAAACGTTGGAGAAACGTAGCCTCTAAATATTCATAATTATAAGTTTTAAATTTTTAAATTTAACTATATAATTTTAATTTGAAAACATATTTTTCCAAACAATCGAGGACAGCTGCTTTAATTTCTTGATCGTAAGAACACTCCAAGTGGGAATAACCTTCAAGCCTTTGTTTTGACCGCGAAAACGATTGAATTGAGAAAAATTTTCATCTAAAAAACTTGAACTGACAACAGGTGTCAATCTTTTGGGGAATAGGTCTTAGAGATGACAATTTCTGCGTACTGATGTGTGTGTGTGAGAGAGAGAGAGAGGTTCCTAAATTTCATCCTTTGCTTCATAGTTTGGCAAACGATGGTAAACTATTTGCACAAAATCCAACATGCTAGTGGGCGCATCCCTGACTGCGAGCACAAAGTCACGTGATGCTTAAGGGGACATAACAGACAACGAGCAAGGATGCGGGACAAAAAGAATTCATTACACCTGCCGCACTAACAAGAAAAATAACGATAAAAATAGTTTGATAAGCTTTTGTAAATGTGTTATGATGTTTCAAACAGAAGATTGAGCACTCGTTAGAAACATCTGGTGACCAGCTGTGGTTACCTGGACATAGGACCAGCGTCGATGAGTTTGCCATCAGTGAATCGACTACAGAATTACAGTGTAATTTTCTCTCCTTCTCACCCATACACAAAGCTATTTATTCCAAATCATGATTCTTCCTGCCATCATCAGACTGTCCTTCACCTGTCTGAACCACAAATTCCTCGGGGTTCACAGTTTCTAACGAAGTTAATTCTGATGATAACGATCCCAATAAATGACCATCGATTGGTTTTTCCTGCTTTCCTTCTTCGTTCCTTCTCAGTATTTATATTCTGTCTTGTCTTTAATTAACTTGGAGTTCCGAGTTCCTCCCAGCTTGATCTCTCTGGATGGAGTCCAGTTCCATTAGTCGCAGTCTATTTCCAATCCAAATTATCTGATTGAAGCTTTACCTTGATGTCTCGGTTGTCTTCTTTCTTTGCTTTCGTCTGACGATGACCTAACGAAGCCCTGTTGGGGCAGCAAGTTTTCTCTGTCGCAAGCTAACATATGACTGTGATTATGAGGCTGACAATAAGGCAGAGACAAGACACTAATGGCGGCCAGTTCATCTGTCTTTCATTGAAAATGTTTAACAAAATTGGGGATCTTCAGTTTTTAATAATGTGTTACTGGGCATCAGAAGAAAAATATTTTCACCATATATGGGAAATACAATTAGACAGCGAAGTCGATGGCATGAAAGTAAACAGTTAATCAAGTAGACGACATGCCAGTAGATAAAATAATTAGTTAGCCAAGTGGCGAGACAGGTAAGTATGTCTGCTGGACAATTACGGGCAAGTCTCTTACAGACAAAGCTGAGCGGACGCACCAACCGCCAAGCAGACAGTTACACTAATTAATCAAATCGAAGACAGACAGGTAGACAGACTAATTAGACGGCTACATGGACAGAAGACGAGCGAGTAAATAATTTATACTTAGTAGACAACCAAATACAGAGACTAGACTAGACAGACTAGACAGCCAACTGAACAGAAGACGAGCAAGTGGACAAACTATTTAGACAGCCAGAGTAAACAATGAAACTAATTAGATAACAAAATGGAGAGAGAATCGAGTGGTCAGGCTAATTCGGTAGCCAGCCACAACAGGCAGAGTAGACAGCTCAAATAATTAGCCAGCCTCTTGTATAGTCAGGCAAGTAGACAAATTAGATAATCAAAGGCAGAGACAGGCAGGGTAGACAATTAAACTAGACAGCCAATTAGGAGAGGACGGCTAATTAGACAGCCATTTGTAGAGACAGGCAGAGTAGTCAGTGAAAGTTAGTCCCTCGCCAAGTTGAGGCCCAGACAAGCAACAGTCGTCGACTCATGCCTGGTGTACTTACGTCGATGGTGACGACGCTGTCGTTCTGGACGACGGAGAGCGAGTTCTGACGTAAGACGCTGTTGGCGTAGGCCAGGAGTCGCATGACGTCACTGAGGTACACCCGCACCGTGATGTTGTAGGCCGTGGCGGTGGAGTTGACCCCGTGCGTCAGCGCCACGGCGACCCCTGCCCGGGCACTGCGTGACGTCATCAACAACCGTTAGTGACGAAAAAGCTTACAGCGAGATGACTGTCAGTACGATAACACACGAGACCGCGCCAACTGCTGGCAACAACTTTGAGCGACAAACGGTCGTCAAGACAACGTTCAGGTGAGACAACGTTCAAGATGTCGAGTGTAACGAGCTCTGAGACAAATTTTGTGAGAGAGAAAAAGTGAGAGGATTGTAATAACATGTCAAATCGTCATCTTGGCAGACATTACTTGTTTACTTGTAGTTTCGCACTGTGATGAGGGGAGGGAGGAGTAATAGAGTAGACATGTTTGTAGGATGTATGGTGGTGGTGGTGGGGGTGGTGGGGAACAAAGGTTACGTTAAAGAAAGGTCTAAGGTCGCAAAAACAGAATCATAACTTATTTTCAGGTCGAACCGTCTGGCAGTTCTTTTTGATGTTGTACTGTCCCAGCCTGCATCACGTGCGAGCTTTTTATTCTTTTTTATGTTTATGGGGAGTTCCTCTGTCTCTGTCTGCTTGTTCGCTAACATGTTTAGTTTGAGTTTATGATGTGGTTTACGTGGATTTTATGTTTGTCTTTATGTATTTTCTGATGTAATTAGCATATGTAGACTGAAATATTTAAAGACTTTTCACCAAAATTTTGTTCTGAAAATTGATAAAGGAAAGTTTTAATAAAAATTATCTTTCTCCTCTTGCCAGGCGACACATAGTTTGTTATTCGATTTACAAAAACATTAATCCAAAACTAAGCCGACAACATTGATTTCAAACGAAAAATGGTTGGAACTATCAAATCTTTCGAACTTTGATATTAAAAAAATTCGCTTTATTTTTATTTATTTATTTATTTTGTCATTGAATTACAGTGTCTGGAAGAGAAATTTCGGGAAACAAACGAAGGCTGTGATCGTGTTTCCGCGAAGCCACTGTCGCAAATGGCGGTAGAGGTGAAAAAGAAAAAAACTAAAAAACAACAACAATTATATATCAACGAACATCAGCATTAGAATAAGTTGTAAACGTAAGTAAACTTAATAACTAGTATATGTTGCTCGGGTGACCTGAAATTGTGATTAAGTACCTTTTCCCGACGCTTTTGCCGAACTTCAGACCGCATCACGAAGACCCCTTTTCACTCACTTGCCATCGTAGGCGCAGGAGGTTGTTTCTGTCAGCTGCAGCAGCAGCTCAGGCCGCTTCTCCCCAGGGGGAGGACACTGCAGAGTGACTGGCAGGGAGCTAACCCAGATGAGCGAACCACCCCTCGCGCCAGAGGCGTCACTGTCAGTTCCGGCAGTTCCGTCGGTGGCCACGCCCCGCCATTCGATGGCCACGCCCCTCACTCCGAACTGCACGAGCGCCCCCACGTCGACAACGTTGCCGTCCCGCAGCTGGCTGTAGTCCTCCGCGCGTGTCCCGAAACGTAGCTCCGCCTCGGCGCGAGAGAAGTTGATGACGTCACGCTGCAAGACGGGTAACCTGAGCGCCGCCACGTCACTCTGGAATGACCTGCAAAGCCAGCCTTGACCACAGCGCTGTCATGTAATTAAATGTAATAAAGAATATAAACATCTCTGCCATATAGTAATCTAAATGGATGGCAACAATGGACCTTATTCAAGCAAGCGCCATCTTGCATACCACGTCACATGCATACCGTGGATTAATTAATTAATTATTTTAACCTTATCTGAACTTTAATTCTTAGTACAGTTGGCCAACCATACTTGCATATATTATCATTTTGAACTGATTAACAGAACGGATTAATGGGAGTGAACTCACACGTAGGTGGAGCGGACAGCTGGCGTCACACTCTCGGCGGCGGACTGCGAGCGTGGCGTGACGCCTGTGACGTAACTGGTGCCGGCGCTCTGAATGGTCAGGATCACCTCACGTGACGACGCTTCAGAGGGCGTGCGCAGCTTCAGTCAAAGAGAGCAAGAGTGAGTGAAACTTCAGCAGTTGGCAAATTTGTACTGGGCTGTCGCTAGGCAACGACATACACATATACACACGCACACACACACACACACACGCACATCTTCAACAACAGTAACAGAGAATTATCATCATTATCGTCACCTTTAGTCACGTTGAACAGGTAAACTATCCTCATTCAATTTCCTGCTTAAAATATTTTCTGATTTTAAAAGTAAGTCTTCTTGATGAAGTAGTTTAAATTTCCAGACCGTTCAGTTTTAAATTACAGTTTGAAATACATTTCATATGAAAAGAAAAGTTCACATATTTTCCATTTATCAAAGAAAATTAAAACAATTCGCATCTGCCATCTGTGACAGCTTCTGGAATTACGGTTGGTTGTTCTATAAACATATTGTTTGTCGGGGAAAACTCCAAAGTTTTGTGTAAGTCGAAAAGTTTCGGTATTTAGCTGCTATTGACAAATTTTGGAAACCCTAATCCTGAATCAAATAAATATTTAAATGGAAGTGAAGAAGGAGGTACTAACCTCTATCTTGATTTTGAACAGATAAAAAGATGAATGGATGTGGAGATGGCAGGACTAACCTCTATCGTGCTTTCTGACAGATGTTGCTGCGGGTCGTCAAAGGCCAGCTTCACGAGAACAAAATATTCTCCCATCAACGGCACCGGATTTCCCGTTTCGTTGACGACGGAAATTTCCGGCGGGGTCAGGTAGAAGTATTGTGACCCTATCCTCCAGGAGCACGTGCTGTTGTCCAGGTGCACTTCCTGTATATTGGCGGTGGTTCTGACCAAGTCTCCGGCTCCTGCCGTGTCTACGAGACACAGAAGGGTGACAGGCTGACACCGAACATTTCTCGAATGTTGTTGGGAACGGAGGGAAGGGAGGATGAGTTTATGTGCAGAGAACATTCGCCGCATGAGAACTTCGTAAGTTTTGTGAGATTTGATAAGTTTGACATGCTTTTAATGGGCTTAAACTTAAATAGCGATTTTTGTCGGGTTTTGAACACATCCGCACACCACACTTACACACTGGTAGACCCTCGTAGGCTCCGTCCTTCACTCATCCATGTTCATTTTTTTCTCACTCATTCTCTACCTCTACTTCCTTATTTGGTTTTATTTGAGGATTAAATGGTATCAACAACAAATTGTGGAATCTTATCACTAAGTTCTCTTTAAGCCGATTAACTCATGTCGTTTAAAAACCCTGACGTAGCAAGAAGTTGGTTGAAGAGCTTACATCGTACACTTGTGGACATGACCTTTGACTTTTATATATATATATGTGTGTTTTGTGGCGTAAAATAGTATCGTACGAGGATCTTTACTGAATCCTTACTAAAAAAAAAAAATGTTACGAACAACTAGTCCTTTAAGTCGAGAGCAGAAGATGTATTGCCGGCTGTTACCTGTCACAATCAAAGACATCGTCCCCTTCAGTTGCCAGGTCATGCTGGAGATCGGCGAAACTCCAGGTGAAAGTTGTCGATGTATGAGAGGCTTTCCGAGAAAACCTGTTAGTGTGGGTGGAGGCAATAATTAAAATTTTTTTCTCTGAGGGTATTTTTTGTCATTTGTCGGCCTTTCTTGCCTTTTTGAGGCAAATACTGTCTGAGGAAGCAGGTCAACTTCTTTCAAGTTGTAACAATTATGATCACAGTGTCGAAATAAAGAAAACATTTATTTTCATGCCATTAAGAATAACGGATAATAATTCTGTAATGTCTTCTACCACAGTGTGCAAAGTACACCAGTTACCATCCTCCCCTCCCCAACTCCAGTTATCACCAAAGACACTCACGATGTCGGTGCTGTTGCGGCTGTACGTCTCATTCCTCCCGGAAGTCAGCTCCCAGGTGACGTCATCAACAGACGTGTTCGACGAAAACTGAAATGCAGTTAGTGAATTTGATCACACCAACGAACGGAAGTATATATACAAAATTAAAAAAAAATTGAGGAAAAGAGTTTTAATTAAACTTTTAATTAAACTTTAATTAAGCTTTTAATTAAACTTTCCATGGTTTCTCTCCTCATTAATTCTTAATTGAATTTCTTTCTGTCATTTTTCAAACTAATCTTGTTATCTACAGTCCAGACGCTTTATATTATAGTATACAGGTACTCATCACTCTTGTGATGCTACCAATGGACAGATGAGGAGTCGAGTCGAGTTTGAATTCTTTTGTTCTCTCTCTCTCTCTCTCTCTCTCTCTCTCTCTCTCTCTTTCTCTCTTTCTTTCTTCTTTCTCTCTCTCTCTCTGTTTCCTTACTCATAACCCCATGTCGGACAATCCACCCGCATGAAAAGGCAGTTGTCAGTCTCCAATATCTCTTTCTTCTCATCGACGGCGAGCTCGGCAAAATCAGATTAAGCGAGCTCAGCCGCCACAATCGAGAAGAACATCAAGAGACAGCAACGCTGCAGCTGAGTCGTGTTCAGGCAAGTCAGTCAGTCAGTCGAGGTTAGACTGCCTGCAGCTGGCCCACAGTCCCAGAAACAAATTAAAAAGGTCAACACCAGCTGCACCCAAACACCGGAAGTTGCGTCACAACAAGACTTATAGATACCGGGTGGAACCATCCTCTAACCTGTTCTGCTTTGTGGAAGGATCAGTTGAAAGTGAAAGAAGGATGAAAAATGCTGGATTTACACCAACACCAGACCCGTTAGAGACATTATTTTGGTCTTTAAAGTTTTGGTTTCTATAAGGTGTTTGTTGTGTGTGTTTTACTTATTTTATTTTTATTATGAATTCTTGATAAATGATTGTACTCCTCATGCAATTCTTATATATTCTCATAGTTTTATATTTTCAGTGACTTTAGGCCGGCTCAAGATCAAAGAATTTCAATCTTTGAATCTTTAATCTTGTATATATTCTACCGCATTGAGGTTCATCTCTAACTTTTCTATTTTCAGTTTAATTTTCATCGTTTCTGTGTCAAGGACCGACACCTACGTTGGTTACCTGCCTGCCCCAAGCTCAGATTATCCTAAATCCTTTCATTCCCCGCCATTAGCTAGAAAATGCCGGTAAGGTTGACAGTTATGTTCCCCCACCTTTCGATGATGTATAGCGGAACATGACCCACGTGATACATTACTGTCAGCTAGAGTTCTCTTTCCTGGGATTGGGCTAATGGAGTTTCCTTTTGTCGGGATTTATACAATCTTTTTCTCTGTCTTATTGAGGAAGTTAGTAAGAAGGAATTACATGGCTAGAGTCTAACTGCATGTTGAAGAATAAAATAACTTTTGTCCTTCCTGTTTGTCTTTTTAATCCTTATTTATTTCTTCCTTCATTTCTGTTCCTGTATCGATATTGAATTACGTTTTCTTTCTTTCGTTCTTTCTTTCTTTCTTTCTTTCTTCTGAAGTTTCATTTACAGGTGATCCCTTCTTACCTGCAAAGCTTCTCCGGTGATGTCCAGGTGGACAGAAGCCGTATAGGAGGAGACGTTGAATGCGAGATGAAAGTCAAAGAGAATGATGTCCCTTGGCAGAAGTGTGTCTGGAATAGTGCCTCGCATGGTCACAGACCCCAGTGGATACAGAGTACATCCTTATGGACGACAACAACAACAACAAAAAGTGCTGAGCAAGAATGTTTGTCCTAGACGGAGATTTCTTTCGAGAATTTTCTTGTCATCTTAGAGTAAACTGTATTCACATTCTTGAAGCTGCCTGACAAAATACTATGATTATTGTCTATTTATCTATCATCTGTTATCTGTTGCGCATTAAAAGGGTGGATAAAGGGTGTGATGGAGGAGTTGATTGGTTATTGTTGATTGTGCAGAACAATCTCAGGATATTTGTCACCTGCTCATAATATTACTAAATGTGTGCCGATATTCACAGAAGTGTCTCGCACAGTGCATTCTGGGATTGTTGTTCTCCCTCTCTTAGCGACATTTTTCGGCAACATTGTCAATTCTTTTGACTGTTGAGCGCAGGTATCTATATCTTGTATTAAAGTGCCATATTATATGATTTAAACCATTTCTCGGTATCCCCACTTCAATCTTTCGGAAAATGGTTTCGGTCGCTCACCTTAAAACCAAAACTTCAAGAGGATAACAAATGGTGTGATACTGAATTCTCATTTTGGACTGAGACTTAAAATGGACACTTAAAAATAATAGCTTTTAAACTACAAACTGCTGAACTGCTGTGATGTCATGTGAAAAAAATCGCTTGATTTTCACAAGCTTTTACCCCCTCCCCAATAAAAAATGAACAGGAATCATTTAGAAAATATTTCATATAATCTATGTAACGCTGTTCTTGCTGACTGAATTACCTGAAAATAAGCTAAAAGGAAATTAAAAAATATATCACAACTAAAATACTGTGGAATTACTGGATAAGGGTGACCTGAGGAGCGAAAAAGTGACATCCATTCATGTGTTTAGGATATTTTTTATCCTGTCAGATTTTCTACATTACTGTTTTTGTTATTCAGGAGCAAAATTTCCTTGCACATGTTACTGATTTTTTTAAATCCAGAAGACATCCACAAGGATCCCAACAAAGATATCCAAAAATTATATAAATATCTGTAAAAAGATAATTACTCTAAAGTGTGCGAGCGCTAGTGAATATATATGTGTGTGTGTGTGTGTTTGTATATATATATATGTTTCTTAATATAATTCTAATGATTTCAAGACGAGTGTACTTACGAGTGTTTCTGCCGAAGCTGAAAGACAAGATTTTGCTGAAAAGGAAAAACCATCTTAATAGTGACACTGTCATGATGCTGGACTTTACCCGAGCGGTGTCCACCGAGGGTTTCGACCCCGCAGACTAAGACACCAGCAGCTCGAGGTTCCTCCAGCAACTTCCAAGTCACGTGACTGGTTGCACGAGTGAAAGGAAAGATCGAAACATCACCGGCGTTTGAAGTGCGGTCGATCAGTCATCTGCATTTCGACAGGTGTGAATCGATAGCTTGGCGGGCCTACCCTGCATATTAATGAACCTTGAGGACAAGAACTGTCTCGAGTCCATTTTTCTCCTTTATCGCGCATGGCGGAGCGTTACAAGTCTGGCGTGACTTCCGTCAGGACTTAATGACGCGGAAGTGTGTGTGTGAATGAGTGAGAGAGAGAGAGAGAGAGTGAGTGAGGGAGGTATGTAGAGAGAATGAGTGCATTTTTAATAAACTATACAATATACTTTGATATAAGTTTCATTTATTACTTACTTTCTGAGTACTAATATTTGTTTCACTTTAGAAACATTTGTTCTTACATGGTCATGCCAGAAATTAATTTAGAAACGAGCGTGACGGCTCACACAAAAATGAATACATCCTTCTTTTAATTGTGAGTGAGTGAGGGTGAGAGTCAGTGGGTGAGTGAGGGAGAGAGTCAATGAGTGAGTGAGGGAGAGAGTCAGTGGGTGAGTGAGGAAGAGAGTCAATGAGTGAGTGAGGGAGAGAGTCAGTGGGTGAGTGAGGGAGAGAGTCAGTGAGTGAGTGAGGGAGAGAGTCAATGAGTGAGTGAGGGAGAGAGTCAATGAGTGAGTGAGGGAGAGAGTCAGTGGGTGAGTGAGGGAGAGAGTCAGTGAGTGAGATTATAAAGGAGTCAGCAAGGAAGTGAGTGAATGGAGGGAGTGGAGTGAGGAAGTGAGCGACTCAGTCAATCAACCATTGAGTGTTTGTGTAAGAACACGTGAACGTAGAAGAAAAAACATACATCGCTCCTCATGGTCTGCTTTCACCCGACGGTTAGCAAACGAGCTCCGTGACTCGGACAATTCTCGGTTCCTCCTCACCTAAGACCGCCATGACACGCCATCTCCCCGCGCTGATCGCAGATACAAACAGTGAATGGATTGCCTTCAAACTGATTGTATACAGTCTGTTGGTGTCTTGCTAAAGGACAGAACAGGAAGCACTGCTGGACAACAAAGAAAAGAGTAGACACATTGCCTTGAGACTGAGCCCTGGCCTCAGCTGCACAACACATATAATAAACTGTTCTGTAGAAATAAAATATAATAAAATTGTTTTTAAAATGTTGCACGTGTATTTTAAATTCCTTTTAAGAAAGTATTTATCAGATGAGATCTTCAAGTGTTGAAAAAAGAGAGTGAGAGCGATTTTATGATTAAATAAAACTACGATGAATTGTTTGAGCGGTTTTGGTTTACCTATCTGCTGATTTCTTTACAGATTGCTGAGCAAGAGATGAGGCAAAGGCTACTGACTAATCAGCGGTTCTATCCATCAAAGATAAGATTTTCTTGATGAAGGTGGTCGAGATTGCTAGCAAGATCAATGGTCGTCCACAAAGACCTCTCTGTACCAGGGCTGTGAGGTTAAAAGCTGTCAGTATATCACAGACCCATCTCACCCACTGCATCGCCATTTCCAAATGTACCCTCTTAAGATTTTGTTCATTCGAGGACGCGTACACTTGGGATTGTAAAGTCTGTTTATCTTGCGGACCGTTTTCGTTAAAATTAACATATTTAATTAGAGCCGATGACCTCTTGTCACGTTGATGACCTCTTGTCATGTTGATGACCCAACTATGCAGGCCGAGGTTTAACACAAACCCATAAAGTCCGCACAGTATACAGAAAGAGAAATAATAGAAACAAGGCTTCGATTTCCTGTATAAAAAAAACCACAAGATTCTTGCACAATGCTTCCAAGCACACACACACACAAACACACACAAACATGCAAAGAATTAATGGAGTTTCAAGACGAAGGCAATTCTGTTGCAGAAATTTCGCTCACGTGAAGTGATCTATAAATGTCAACACAAACACCAACAAACATCACATTGAGAAGAAGAATTAACACAAAACCATCATGTATTTGCATAATCCCGTGGGGTTCTTTCTTTTAGGGTTACACAAATTTTTTTGTATCGTTATCTTTGAACGAATTATTACATTTTCTATGTTGGCACCTCTGCGGTCAATATTTTTAAGCATCTTATACATTTTTTTAAATATTTTCACATATTGAATTTAGAGTTCCTTAACCCTTTCAGGACAGAAAGGATAGTACATTAGTATTTTAAACACATTTATACACTCCAAACATCTTTACTTAAAAGCGCTTTCACATAATTCTCGAAGATATAGCAAGGAACAAATAATACTTATGGCAGAAATCAAATACTTTTCAAAAACCAGTAGGAAAATACGTTAACAAGATATTAGTATGTTACATTAATGAAACCTACTAACAAGACCTGTGACAATTTGTCCTGTTCCAACATTGTCTGTTTTTTTACATTATTATTCAATTTTACAGATGGTCTTTAAGTTCAAAATTCCGAAAATTCAATCTGACAACTCGGAATACATATGAAAATGAAACTTAATTACTCGCTGAAACAGAAATGGTTCTACATCGCCAACATAGACCATGGGGATATGTGGAGACATACCGCCTCCTCCTCAACCACACCACCGCCACCACATCCGCATCCCCCGAGCAAAAGTGAAGAAGGAGGGGAGATCACTAGAGACCAACGTGATGGAAAAGATCGGTTACATTCCGAGCCGGAGGGCCTAAACAAGATGGAAAACTTTCGAACTTCGCTGCGCATTGAAGGCACCAAGCTTAAAAAGAGTTGTCTCCCTCTCTCGGGGCGTTGCCGGCGACGACGTTGAAGATCACAGACGCGCCATCAAGGCTCATCGTCGACATGATTATCTACTAGTGAGCTAGAAGAAGCATCTCGTCGGGGGACTAGGAGAGCTAATTTCGGAAGTATGAAGCGTTGTCAATATCGGAAACAGGAAAGACCCACCCAGCCACCCTTTAACCCCCTCCTTCCCAGATGGACAAGCCAAGGTTTCAAAACGAGGTTAATGATGTGGGTTGGGGGGTAGTGAATAAGGGATGGATGTGCGAGATAGTTGGAAAAGGTAAAGGTTTAGTGGGAAACAAGTTTATTTCTTATGACTGGGTGAAGCCCAGTGCAAGACGATATTTCTCTAAATTCCCACCCCTAAAAAAAATCTCTTCGCTCAGGACGTCGATTTTGTACACAAATGCGCATAATTAACATATGGTTTCAGATTATCCATTCGGTTGGTCTTTGACAACATCCGTATACAATCCTGGTGTCTGTGTTGCCGACCATTTTGGGAATTAGCATCTTGCACTGACTTTTAACCAACGAAAAGAAAAAATATATTGTACCCTGCTAAAACTTGAAGAAGGGATCTTTGAAATACAGAACTTAATTCAGGTAAAAACTTTTGATCACGATATTAAAGGAAAATTGATAAATATGATCAAGGATATATTAGAAAAAGCTAAAATCCAGTGTAAAGGCTACGGAAATCAGAGTTCTTTAAAAGTGGTCATGGTGTCAGGAGAAGGAAAGCCCTATCTCCCTTGTTGTTTGCAATTTATGTCAATGACTTGAAAACACGTGGCTTATGAGTGGTCTCTCAGAGCTAGCAAAACTAGCAACAACCGATCTTACTCCTCATGAAACAGTGTTTTTTTTTTAAAGTATTACTACTAATGTAGGCAGATGATACTGTTATTTGTTCTGAAACACCAGAAAACTTACAGAATGCTTTAGACAGCATGAAAAAATACTGTGACGATGGAACCTGACAACTAACTCAGACAAAATTAAAATAGCTATATTTTCTAGAGGTGAAAAAAAAACAGAAAGAAGCCGACTTTATATAAAATGGTATAAAACTTGAAATAGTAGATTATATTTTCTATTTTGGCCTGAAACCAAATTATAATAATACATTTTTTCTAGCTCAAAAAGATTTATATGAAAGAGCCTCAAGAGCCATGCTTGCTCTACTTACAAACTGTCAGAATTACAAAGAGATATACGTTGCTCTTGTTCTAAGAACAGGATCCACATCTCGCAGCACGAGTGGCAGACCAACAGGCTTACAGAGCCTAAATTTGGTGGAAAAAATCGAGGCTTTTTGCTGTCCCAAATTTGTTAAGTCTGGCTGTTGCTGTTATGATCTTGAGACAGAAGATTTGGGCCACCAAGCAGTTGCCACAAGAATGGACGCAGTCTGGTCGTACCCCTGCCTAAGAAATGTAACCCGAGACAGAATTATTGCTCAATCAGCCTGATCAGTCACCCAAGTAAAGTTATGAAAGTGATCCAAAACCGCCTCAAGCCAGCGGCAGAGGAGATGCTGGCTGAGGAACCGATCTTGAGTAATCGAATTCTCATCGAGAAGCATCTTCAGCAGAGTCAAGCGCTGAACCACAACTTTATGGACTTTAAGAAGGCGTTCGATAGAGGGGCTATGGAACGTGCTGCGCTCTTTCGGTGGACAGGAAAGTCTACCACCAAGGCACTGCACAACGACCTCAGGAGCTTGGTATTCGTCAATAGACGGGTGGGTAAGCTTTCTCCCACGACGGTGGGTATGCGCCAAGGATGAACACTTTCCCCAGGTCTATTCAACATCAGTAAGGTGCTGGCAAAAATCGTCCACGATACACTCCAGAACCATGGTAAAGAACATTGGATCAAGCATGAACGGGTTACAACTGAAGGAGGTGCAGTCCTGGTGGCTGTGCAGAAGACGTACCTCTCAGATCGTATTAACTGATATTTAACTTGCGCTAAATTGATATCTTACTCATTTAAAATTGATATTTGAATTGTGCTAAATTTATGACACAGATGTGCTGTTATCTGCCTTTATGTGTGACTAGATAGAAGGCTGAGTAGTTTATAGATATATTCATGAATTACTTGAACACTAAGTGTATATGTTGAGGAAGATGCATGAGATGTCAGATGTATGGATATATATATGGATAAGATGTACTCACATATATACTCACATATTGCATGTATCAATAGATTATTTAATGTACTATAGCTCGCTGCACAATCGATTCATGGAGATGGGTTAGAGAATAGGTGGACGGATACAGACCTGAACTTCTTTTAAGCAGATTTTACACTCATTACAAAAAAAAAAAACATTTGAGCCAAGCCGCTCCAAAAACCTTTTGAAGTGGACAAGCCCTCCCACACTCCACACTCATTCATCCACCTTTTCAGTCGAGCACATCTTGTCATTTGTCTCATTTGGCATTCGTTTTTTGCTGTTCGATTTCGGCCACAAACGATGTAACAAGCTGTTTCATCACGCAAAGCATCTAATTCCAGCTGGTGGTGAAAGCTACAGACGATGAAACCCTAATCTCATCTGGTCGGCTCCCTAAGCCGATTGCAGTCTCCTTAATTGAAACAGAGTTGTCATTCTTCCCTCATCCATCCCTGTGGGCTAATGGCTGCTTCCCGAGAAGAAAACAGTGAATTGCCAGGACTTTTTGGGCAAGTTCAAATACAAAGCGTTGCCTGCTGCCGGCTAGAGTAGAGGCTAGATTTTGGTTGTTATGGTTACAAAGTACTACCCCCTTTATCGTGATTTATCTCCTCTTGTCATGGATTGTTCTCCTTGGTGCAATGGCTGTCAGGAAATTAAATAGATATTGGAGAGTGGTTCACTTAGGGTATTTTACAATTATCTTATCTTCTAAGCGAAGCCTCTCTCCATCTTTCTAACACATCTTTCTTCTTTCTCTCCCGTCTTTGTGAGGGTGTGGGTGTGTAGGGGTAGGGACTGTGTCCAGTTGCTGTTTATGCTTGTCCATCTTTAAATAGTTAAGAAGAGGCTTTAGAGTACAGCGCTAACCTTGCAAGACTTTTGTTTCGAGGGTAGGAAGGGTGGCCGCGATGAGTACGCTTTCGTTGGTCTGCAGAGTGGCCACAGTGAGCCACTCACGACTGCGTCTCACTGTGTCGAGCGCTCGCGAACGCAATCTCTTTGAAGGCGGAAGAAATAAAAGTAGACTCTTTAGTATTGAGAAAGAGAGAGAGAAAGGGAGGAAGGACATGAGACTATCCACACCGTGTTTGTCTAACAGGCTTTGACTGAACGCTGCAGTGCGGCAGCGGTGCGGCAGCGGAATGGGAGCGGCAGGGGAGGCGGCGGGTAGCCGGCTGGAAGCGGGTTTCACCAGCTGCCCGCGGGGGAGAAGGGGGGTCAACAGGCTCTAACTACGGCAAGTTATTTTTAGCATGCAACTTCCTCCCTTCCTCTACCCTGCCCATCACTCCCGTACCGTTTGATCACGACCTTCAGCTGTTCACAGCCAAAACTTTCGGTCACCTCCCGCGGATCTCATACTTAAGGAGAACCTTGACAAGGATGGAGCATTACTGCGTCCAGTGACATTTCAAGATTTGCTTTCTGTGCAGACCGAACTTAATTAACAACGTGTCTTTGGACCGTTCAAAAAAATAAATTTCCGGTGCTTCTTGTAGGAGGTTCGGGGTGGCGATAGGAGAGACTATTTCTTGTGCACTAAGAGTTTCTTCCAATGAGTCAAGTGGACCACGTGTCTGTTCTCACCTTCAGCACAGGAAGTCCAGTGTAGCATCTCATTCAGCGGGAAAGAAACTGAAGACTGCATTTCTACAGGTAAGACAAGGGAACACTGTTAGTCACCGGTCTGTCTTGTCTGTAAATTAAAGGTGTCATGTCATGTCATGACAGGCCCTGCTAATGAAGCTCTGGTTACGATGTCTGGCTAGTTGAATAGCAACGACGGTGACATAGATGTAAGATCAATTAATTGGAGATAAGGTATGAGAAGGACACCTGTACTCAAATTCGGCAAGTTTCCTTTTAAAATTTGTTCGTTTGTTTGATGCCTTCCTTGCCTTGCTGTTGTTAAAGATGCCCCAGTTGTCTTACAGAAATAAAACATAATTTGACAGTAATGTGCATTTCTTTTTTCGTTGTTTGCTTGTTCACCATTAACTAAGTCCACGTTTCTATGCGCATGTATGTAGTAGATTCTCTACATAACACATTATACACAACCTCCACGTTATAGTAAACAAAATAACACAACAGCATTTTAATTTATGTTTTTACCAAATTGAGATCGATGATTTTAGCCCTTAATGTTTACACATGTTAACCAGTTCGATGTTGTCCATTTTGTAACAAGCCTGAAGACTAGATTCCCTTTCAGAATTATTGGTATGCTCCATGTAGCCTAAAAGTATCTCTAAATGATACATTCATGTCCATAAATGACTCTAACTTCTCTTGTACAAGAATTCAAAGAGGGTCATAAAACTGAAGAAGCTTTTTTTTTGTTAGTGTGTTCTAAATATCACACAGAGAGATACATATAAACTACTATATCCATGTCCACGAGTCTTCATTCTGTCAGTACATGTCCATTATATAGAACAGTACTAGTGTTGTTTATAAATATTGTTTTCCTTTTCGTTTAGAAGGGGCAGCTCTGTTTCTCTACATTTTTTTTTCTCTCTCTCTCTTCATCTAGTCTCTACAATCCAAGTGTTCTCCTCTACACAGAATGTGTGTAAAGAAACCCTTCAGATGGATGTTAAAGTAATAGGAATGCTTGCCTCTAGTCAAGATAATATTCTCTGGACTATACAAGGGCTTCTCGCTTTTGTGCGAGCTTTAGTTTAAAGACAAAGTTCAAAAGATTTGCATTATGAGATAATTACTTGCTTTTTATATCTTCTTTGAAATGGCACAAAACATACATATCCTCTCTGTCACTGGCACTGGTTTGTGATTTATGTATTTATTTGTCTTTATTGTCATGCTTGTGTCCTTTTGAGCAGAATAATCTTTATTATTCTGGGAAGAAAAATTAATTTTCCTTGATGTTGTCGTGTTCTCATTATTCTCTCTTTCGCTGAGGAAAAGAGTGTATGAACAAACCTCGGGGTTATGCTGGGGTCAAGCACATGCAAATGTTGTTTACTCTGGTTTTGCGTGACCTCTGTCATTTTGTCGGGGGACTTATTGATATCTAAAGCTCAGACCTGTAATATCTCGAAACATAGCTTTCAATTAAGTAGCGATTCCATCTTTGTCAAGACCTATGATGATGTTAAAGACGAAGACTAATAATGACAAATATATAAACGCCGTCATTCTTCTGGTTTGGAATATTCCGTTTGTCCAATGGATATTTTATCTGGGGCCGTAGTAATGAAACGAAGATAAACTCTTGAGGAGGAAGATTGAACTCTTGTTTCAGAAGTTATGAAGTGTGTCCAGACCCCGCAGGTGATGTTTTATCCAAGGATCTGTAGTTATAAGAATGGAAGCAAGGGTACCCTGAAGTACAGAATAAGGGAGTAGTGCAAGCGGGGTCTGGACACCGATTTATAACTTCGAAAACAAGACACTGCACCTGAGTTTTCCATTTCGCCCTGGGAGACGATTTATTCTTATCATATTTCATTAAGGCCCCTGAAATGTAAGTCTGAAACCTGGAACTGTATTTGTGTCTGAGCTGTACAAAAGCAAGACAAGCCTGAGTGGACGGCTTTGAGCATCCATTATTTTTGAATTCCTCCTGACGATAAAATCCTTATTCTCCTATTTTATATCTTCTTTTCGCTACAAACTCACCAGACCATTACAAACTGCAAAAAGGGTTTAGAAATAGGATTAGGTGTTGGGTGAGGATGTGGGTTTGGGTTACTTTCACATCAGAGATAGGGATTTTAGTGTGGATGTCAAGCGTCTAGGACGTCTTTGTGAGTATATCGTGAGCATTACTAAAGATGTTTTACCTTTTTCATAAAGCACATTGAGATCCTCTCCAAGCAAGAAAATGCTCCCTATAAGTACTTTATATATAAATTATTCTGAAGCATAAATCTGCGGGTCCCAAGCGATGTCTCTGATGAAGCCTTACTTGTGGCCATGAATGGTACACATTAAAGGGGACTCAACCCAACTACATCTAGAGTGTCTTTTGACCTTTTAGATAAGTTTCGCTTCTTTATATAATCTATTTATGGTTTGTTTCTGACGATTTTAACCCTACCCTTTCCTGTGACTTCATGACACGAAAAATACCAAAATTCTTGAATATCGTTTTTGCATTGAAGTATTTTCAAACTCTCAGTCAAAGGACCTAATCTTCCAAAAAGTTAAACTTTCAATAATTTATTATTTCTGATTTTCCTTTTATATATATATAGAGAGCAAAGGTATAATCCAATCAGCTTTATTCATGATATAAACGAATAAATTTATCTTTTTTATTAGGTCAACTCTGTTGAATCCCAAGCCAAAACTAGAAAAAAGAAGAGGAATAAAAAGGAAGACAGACATCAGGCAGGGGGTGGTGAGTGCAATAGAATGAAGGGTGGAGAGAGATTAGTTTTCATCTTAAAGAAGCCAGAAATGTCCCTAACCTGTAAAATCGATGCAGTGTCGCAATGTTTTACGACATTATCGCGCTGTCGCTCTGTGCTTGCGACAACGATGCAAGGATTCGATTTCATCAGTTCCATCGAGCATTGCCCTTGAGGACAAACCCTTCTCAAACCTTACCCACCTCCATTCCATCCCCAACCCCAACCCAACCCCAACACCTAACCCCTCTCCAAGTCTCGCGGGTTTTCGGTGAACTGCGCAGAAGCACCAGCCACACACTGAGCAGAGCTCATCGTCTGTTTAGGTTTTGCTGTGAATGTAGCAAACTGATCAGTGACTAGAAGATTCTCGAATGTCTTCTCTTCTCTCTCTGTCTTTCTTTCTCTTTCTCTCTCAGGGTTTGATTAAAAAAATAGACAAAGACTGAGTGATGCGTTTGCTAGGAATGGTTTACACGTATGGCGAGCAGATCACATGGTGATATTAGTAACAGCTCCAAAATTTATCTACAAAGGGAAATTTTATGTGGGTATTATAAGACAGAAATACATTAAAAAAGCCTATGCTTGTTTTTGGTGTGATGTTTCAGAAATAAATTGTCATTGAAACCGGTTTGCACAGTCATGTCAGACTTTGTCCATTTTGCCCGGATAGTTTGAAGAACGAAGTAGATGTTTTGTTTCCATTCAATCCGCACCTTCCTCCTTAAAGCAGAATTCAGATGTAAAGTATTTAGTAATGAACTACATGTACTGAAAAACAGTTTTCTTGCTAATGTCCTTGAAAGCTTTTAAGAGGTAATTTCTTTTGTAAGTAACCGTTGTGCAGGGGATGTGGGTGGGAGCTGATGATGGTGTATGACTACAGGGGCAGGGGATGGGAAAGCAAAGATAAGAGTTGGTACTTCCTTTTTGGACTCGTTTACTTTTCTTTGCTGACGATGGCCTTGAACGATTTTTTTTTTGGGGGGGACGGTTATTTTTTGTTTGTTTTCTTTCCAATTGTGTATATGTGATTGGGGAGTAAGTGGTTGAGGTGAGTGGGGCTTAGTTGCTTAGTCATGTTTTGCTGACCAATGGATTTGAGGATGTTTTTCTTTTTAAAGATGCAATGATTTTTCATCTATCTTTCAGGTAAAGGAGATAGGTGGTGAAGATGTATGAGTAGGGTCTTGTGTGTGAGGGGTAAAACTCCTCCATGCTGTATTTCGATATGTGGTCTCTAGATATTAATGTAAAGAACTCTTTGCCAGGTATATACAGAGAAGTCGATTTTAACTGGATTTTGATAATAATTATCATTTTATAATGTTTACAGTGGTTATTTAATGATGTACAATGACTTGACAGATACTGTCACCCCTGCTATTGCAGCAATAAAAAATTCAATCTTTCTCTATTTTCCCCTCTTTGGCTCGTTAGGCTCGCTCCATTTTTGTCTTCCTAGTCAATCTGGTCGTCATATTCCCCGGAGCCATGGTTTGTCGATGTTAGCAGCTTATAGAAACGGGTGTTTACAGCCTTCACCTTCGCTACAGTCATCAATGCCTGTACAGAAGGTCAAGGATGGCTATAGCGAAGGTCAAGGTTGTAAACAGTCGTGACAGACGAGTGTTAGGGGCAGCAGATAATGTGCTTTTGGCTTCACAAATGTATTTGCATAACACGCCCAGCTTCAGGCGTTGTTTAGGATTTCCGCAAGGATGGCCTCCGACGTCAGCAGCAGACCAGCCGTTATGCCCCTCCCCACCCTCAGGCATGGTCGTCTAGGAGCTGGAGGAAGCTGGCGACTTCTATCAGCAACTTCTATCGACAGAACATCTAATGAAATTTGCAAGGCAAAAAAATAAACTTTAAGAGGCAAAGGAATATTTCCATGTCGTCCAGAAATTCCCCAGGCTCAGGGGGAGACGTGTAAAAGGTCTGGACTCCTGTTTCACAATCGCTTTTGTGGACAGGAAAAGGAATAAAAGAAAGAATTACAAACGCATAGAATAAATCTGGTCCTGTCCTACACTCCCCACCCAGAAAAAAAAAACGGAATCGAAACCACCACCACAGAATTCCTACAGAATCCAAAAGTATTCTAAAAATACTAAAGAGCGGGGAGGAGGTTTGTTCCAAGCTTGTATTTCCATGATCTACCCAAAGTAAACACTACCTGCTGTGACAGATAATGAGTGTCATGAGCAAGAGTGGGGGGGAGGGCTTTGTCACACAGTTTTCTTCTCCGGATCCTATCCCTCCTGGCCATTGCTGCTGATGCTGTTGTGATCCTGATGTCGAGTAGTAGGTCATTCTTGGTTCTTGGATTGAAGGTTTACGAGTTCTTGAAGCTGTTCACCTCCTCAAGATGTATTCGTTGATGTAGATTTTTGCTTTGCTGTTGCTGTTGAGCACAACAAAAGGGAAAAATAAAAGGACAAAGTTATTTCCAGAGCAGAGCAAAAAATACTGGTCTTTAAACCCTTCACAGTTGACTGCAACAATGAGGGTCTCATTCTGAAGTTTATGAGAATGCCAGATCCTTCTTCTGCCGCATGACATTCAGAGACCAGGATGTCGGCGAGACAGGTCTACACATCGGAAAACTTTTTTAGAGCGAAGTAAATAATCAGAATTGTCGATCAGATCGTCAGGAGAATGTCCAGACGATCACAAAGGAGAAATTGCAGTAAAATGTTGAAACACGTGACTCTTTGGCATTAATGAATAATGTCTCGCAGGGACGACTTGTACAAATGAAGAAACTGTGATGCTGTGGCCAGAGAAGACTAATGGGATGGGAGTCGATATCTGGAGAGAAAAATAAAAATCCACAGGCAAGTAAACAGTCCCACACAATGCCGATGATAAAGGCAGAGGTCGGTATAACTGTAAGCACCACAAGCCCGAACAGAAAACAAAAACTCGGGGAGCGGGCCCCCTTCAGGCCTGTTAGATGAAACACCGAGATGGACAACGAGCAGATAGGAGACCATGAATATCAAGAACTAATGCTCAAGATGCCGGAATCACCATCAGACATGAAAAATCAGAAACCTTAAGAGAGGATGGAGCGTGGATCGAGCTCTGGTTCTCTCTGCTAACAAAGGGAATTAAAGTCTGCTTCAGCTTTTCTTTGAAATCCCGCGCTGGGCTCTGGTGCATGTTTTGAGGGGTTACAGTTCTCTGGAACTAGAGCAAATGTGGAAATGCCCCTCACTACGTTCAGTAGACGTGGTAAGGACGTCTGATGGCGAGAGGCAAGGACCAACTGACTGCAAGTAACAGCATCGTCACCACAACCACCAGCATCACCACATCCGCTAACATTACTATCGTTTACATTTTTTTCTCGCTTTCATCGATATACCCGTGTAGGCGCACGTGGCATACAACCTTGCACTTTCTTTTCCGGTTATGTAGTTTATGGTAACAAGAAAACCTTATGTCTTGGAGGGAGAAAGGTCAAGGAGAGATCGGATCTAATGTCACTGTTGTTGTTGTTGTTGTTGTTGTTGTTGTTGTTGTTGTTGAGGAGGATGACGATGTCAGTTTTCTAAGGGTTTGTTTGTTTGTTTGTTTGTTTGTTTGTTTGTTTGTTTGTTTGTTTGTAGAATCCACTTCATATGACACTTGCACCACTAATGTGATCTGTCGCTGAAAACTTCGTGTGGTGTCAAGTCTTTGACATTTGAGACGAGTTTCATGGCATCGAAGGAAATGTACATCCGAGTACATTCTGAATGCTTTGTTTCTAAGGGCATTTCTAGGCCAAATCTCAGATAATCATCCAAATATTTACGTTTCTTTTCCCTGACTACCGATTTCTCTAACGTCATCAAACACATTAACTTGGACAACAATTATTTTCCCTCATTTCGAACTTAAACTTTAAAGAATATTAATTAACGAAATATCATTCAGCGTCCAATCAACCACATCGGTTAATCAGTAAATCATGTGAACAGATTCCGGTGAGGTTCATTAAGTGAGTGAGCGATAATTTATTCCATTCAGAAAATAATAATCATATCATTATGAGATAATTTTGACGACTACATGATTAAAGTTTAAATTAAATTAAAATTATCGTGGAACCTTTAGGTTTGAAGGCATGGATCTTAAAACTTTCAAGTAATTATTGCAAGCTCCGTGGAGACTCTCCCCCCATCATCCTTCATGTTTGAAACAACTGCCTGAGAAGACAACATTAACCCCTCTCCTGACTTTCAACACGAGACGAAACCTAACCCCAGGGTGGAGGGCCGAGGGTCAGTGGCGGACATTGCATTAGTGCCAGACTTCTTTCTCCGGCATAAACTTCAAGGTGAAGTAGTTCAGACTCCATTTACCCACTTTTTTTATTTTTTTTTTTTTTTTGAACAGCAGCTATAATTTTCAAACTCGGCGTGCTTCGTGGAAATCTTGTTTCTGTCTCGGAGGTTAATTTTTTGTCCCCCTGACGACTAGGAGCTACTGAAGGAAGGGCGGCCAAGACTTCAATGGGCGAGCAGGAGGGTACCTGTACAGTCTAGACCGATACTTATGCAGACTTATATCCAGCAAGTCTTAACGGCTATTAGATGAAGATGAAAGGATGGTAAGAGGACAATCGTTAGGTGCACGTGAATGTAGGGCTAATGGCGCGTAGAGGAAGAGGCCGAGAGCCTGGACGTCTCAGAGCAGATAGGTAAGGAGATAGAGGAAGTATTATTTTTAGCTACCAATGCCAGTGACCTTTTAGTTACACTTATTAACACGAGGGATCAAGTTGGGAAATTGTGTCGTTAAATATAAACTAGTGTGACTTTTTCTTGTTTTTTGTTGTTGAGGTTCCTGTTGTTTTATGGTTCCTGGTTTTGTTTGTTTTGTTGATATTTTTGTTGATCTTTTTGTTCCTGTGGTTTACTTTTTTTTTGTTATTTTGGTTGCTATATTTTTGTTCTTTTTTTGTTTGTTTGGTTTTTTTTAATTGTCTATCTTCTTCCTCTTCTTGTTATTATTATTTTGTCTATCGTCTTCCCTTTCCTCATCTTCCCCCGTCTTTCTTGTTTTGTTTTTGTTTTTGTTTTTGTTTTTCTGTTGTTCGCCACCCAGATTTCTATAACCTTTTGTTTGACATGACTTAGTGAGTTTTAGATGATTATAAAAGTAAGTTAAGGCAAGATTCGTCTTTCTGTCTTCAGGTAACCCTAGCTCGTGATGTAGTTTCCCAGGGAACGGCGCAATGGCTGCCAGGTGCAGACAGGTGTTGAAGGCGGTCGTTGTCTTGTGCACCGCCAAACCTCGACACATTGTTGTCTAAACCAAGACAACACCGCCAGCATCAGCGACACCACCTGCTTGAAAAGGAAACCCACAGTGAAGTAATCCATATCACGAACCTAGTGAACAACTTTTCGTAGTTCATATTTCTCTCGTGTGTCTTTCTCGAAACTGTTTAGCTCAAGTCTACTTTTTGGGAGAGATTCTGGAATTGAAGGAAGCCTTTACTGTCGTGTGCGGCATTGGCTGACAGACATCGAAACTCGTCTGACGGGAACAACAAGTTGCAGAACTCACACACACTGACCTGTCTGGCACAACAGCCCCTTACCGGAAATCTCCATCACTAATTGCGAGAGGATTTTTCTCTACTCTGTATGGACGCAACAGACCGACCAAATTTATAACGATAAAGGATGTTTTATGGGATTTTTTTAATTTACTTTCCTGCACATGGAGCTTGTTTCCAGCGAAAACGAACAATTTTTTAAAGGAAATGAACATCGAAGCAGCGTAAAAATAAACCACTCAGCGAAAGAAAAAAACAAAACAAAACAGAAGACAAGAGAGGAAGATGAAGCCATAAGAGCCAAGAGAGACTGACTTTCGTGATAATAGAAGGGTTTGCTCACGTGTGAGTGGCTGATGGGATGCAAGGTCTTTCCCTTTTTTGAACCACTTCATCGCGTCCTCTCCTGGTTCTGTCACGATTCCGTTGCGTCGCTCTCACGTCGTCTCTACGTTGCCGCCACGTCTCGGTTACGTCTCCTGTACGTCGCCGTCACGTCGCTGTTGATGAAGATGAGCCTGGACACACTCATTGACTTGGATGCACTCCTTCCTTTCGGCAATGCGTCTGATGCTTCCAATTTCTATCTGCTAAACGCTACGCAACATCCACTGGTGCGGCTTGTAACGGTAAGTTAGTAGATATGTATATAACAAGTTAAAAGAGAAAAAGACAGATTATTTATTTGCTTGCATGTTTGTTTTTTTATTTTTTTTCTGTTACTTTTTTTTAGTTTATTTATTTGTGTATTAGCTAGTTTTGGTGCTTACTTTTTTATTTTTGTTTATGATTACATGTTCGTTTGGTTTGCTCTCTTGGGGGTTTTTTTTTTTTTTTTGCTTTTAGTTTAGTTTTGTTCATCTTTTTTGTTTGTTGTTATTTTGCTTGATCTTTTTTATCTTTGTTTCTTTGTTTTTTGTTGTTTTTTGCTTAGTTTTTTTATATTTGTTTGTTTGATTATTTTATTGCTTTTTATTTCTTTGATTTCCCTATTTTTGCTTTAATCGTTTGTTTGTTCTTTTGTTTGCTTGCTTGTTCGTTTATTTTTCGCTTGTTGGGACCTATATCACAACTTAATAGGCTTTTAACAGAATCTGTTTTGAGGGTATATGGCATGTGATGTGAAAATTCGAAGAGGGTCTCGTGGAGTTCATCGAAGTGCTGTATAAGAGCTTAACGAGCGCTGTACTGCCGGATAACGAAACGAGAGCTTTCTTCTCACGAGATAGTTAAGGATATATCCTGTCACTAGTGCTGTTAATATTTTTTGTGTGTGGATAACATCATATATGAAACCCTCCACGATGATCACACTTCTATTACCATCGGTGGAAGGCCGATGTGCAAACTAAGTTTTGCATACAACAGCGACCTGTGGTAGTAACAGAACAACAAGCAGACGGACACACAGTTCTTCCACATATGGAAAGGAGACCAGGACTGATAACAGCAAAGTCGTGATCAACAACAAATTAACATCTACATAAACAGACTACGGCTCGAAGAGGTGAACCGTTTTAAATACTCAGGAGCAGCCCTCTCCATAGACGGCAGCTCCATCTGCATCCGGATCGCAACAACAGCAGCAGCAGCAGCAGCAGCAGCAGCAGCGATGAACAGGGTCCGGCGCAGCCGCAACATCGGATTTACTACGAAGTACATTCTGTACAAATCCTCCGTAGTACCGATCCTGCTTTACGAATGTACACGTGGGCTCTGCTTACCGACACGGAGGGAAGAATCCAGGCATTGGAGAACCACTACCTGAGGAGGTTGCTCCGGATCTTGTACAGAGAACATAAAAGCAATGACTTTGTACGAAACAGGGTCGTTGCACTCGTAGGACACCAAAAACCCATTTTTTGCAAGATTTAAGCGGAACAAGCTGATCTGGTTTGGCCACGTGACCCGTCATGACACATTGTCGAAGACTGTCCTTCAAAGTATCTCGGCGATTGGTCGATGCCACGGTGGTCAGAGAAAACAAACTGGCTTAGGAACATAAAGGTGTGGACTGGTCGTCCTGTGCAGGACCATCACCGAAGACCATCACCATTGCCGAAGACAAGCTGTGGGTCTATCCATGTACTCCTCCCTCCAACCTACCCAGCGACCGATACCCGTCAAGGTATTAATGATTGATGACTGGCTGATCTCGATGGCGATGTAAGGACTTGTAATACTTGTTCTAGTTTAAGGATGTGCGTGCGTGTGACTGGGCTATTGTAGTCACAGCCATAGCTTAGAGAGAAAACAATGTTGGTAATATTCTTACTGATTGATTTGTTGATTAATTGGACATCGAGTAAACACACAGAGAGAAAGAGAGAGAATAAAAAACATAGAGAAGGACCATGAATTATGACATGATTCTACCAAGTTTTCTCACACAAGCAGTCATGCAGGTCGTGACAAAAGCATGTTGTTTATGTGTGTCCGGGTGTCTTTGCACCCTCTCTGACAGGCCATCAATCTCTACCTGATCCCGGTCATCAGCTGTGTGGGGCTGGCGGGAGGGATCTGCTCTTTCGTCATCCTCCTCTTCACCACCTTCCAGTTCCAGCCGTGCTCTCACTACCTGGCGGTCCTCACCATCTCCGACACCAGCTTCCTGGCCGCGCTGCTCCTCGGATGGCTCACTTCCCTCCACCCCGACATGGCCAGCAACCCCGGGTACTGCCAGGTAAGTAGTTTCGTCAACATTTCTTTTATTTTTGTGTCTTGATCCCATCTTTATGTGGACCAAAGAAACTTCTCTTGGTGGGTCTTTACACAGGACAGTTGAAGAATGATGGCTAGGGTTTGGGTAGGTGAAGGATGGTTGTTGTAGGGTGGAAGAAGTATGAATGGGTAGATCCGTCGAAGCTACACAGTGCAGTGCTGTTGAGAATAAACTGATGGGATTTCCGGAGGAAGAGACAAAACTGAGTGGATTTGTAGTATCAGAGATGAATCGAGGATGTTGGCCATGACAAGACAAGGGATTTACCACGGAGACCTTGATGATGCCATTAAGAACTGTCCAAACAGCTGGCGAAGGTTCTGGATCAACAAAGCAGCAACAGCTAAACAAACATTTTAGTAACACGGAGTTGTATAGCAGGAATGTTGTTCTCTATGTGTCCTTCTATCTACAATACCACTATCTTTTGATCCATTGATTTCATTTGTCTGCTTAGATAACCAAAAAGCAATCCTTATCAAGATGACACGTAACTATCCACCCACACACCTTCAAACTCCTGTCACAAATTCAAGAACAGAAGCACTTACAGACGATTTGAGCGAAGAATTGAGAACATCCACCGTTAAAAACTCGCCAAAGCAACGCGATTGAGAAGATGCTGGTACTGCGTCGACACTTCTCAGCTTCATTGTTCTCGGTCAACACTCGGATTTCTTTTTGTGTTTTTTTGTTTTTTTGTTTCGTTTTTTTTTTTTTTTTTTTGCTTTCTAGCATTTTGTGGAAGTCGGTGTCAGTGGACTGGCAAACGATTGACATCAACGACCAGGCTGAGGACATCGCAATGCACGTGGGAATGGTCGGAGAGGGCGATAGGGCGTTCCCAAACAACAAATGGGTGGGTGACGGTCGCAAACACTTTGACATGTGCCCAACAAACTGGGTTGATGTTGGTTAAAACAGTGACAGGCTAATAAAATGGATTGCCACTTCTCTTGTAATGTTCTCGCTTTTTTTTACCAGGACCAACGCCATCACACGCCTGTAACAGCGGAGCACAGGAAAGAGAGATTATCGTATGTTGGCAAATTTTTATTTGACGGCAGCAAGTCAAAAATCTGTTTTGATGGCACGTGTTTGGGAGATAAAATATGGTCCAAAGAAAGAGTTCTCGACATGATGTCACATACAGTCTCAGTTTTATCTTCGCTGCTTGACCTAGATGCAAGAAGGCAATGACAATGGAAGCCATCTTTGTCATCCGAGCAGAGTCAGTCTAAGACTCTAAGCCCTCGAGTACTCCAGGGTCAAGTTGCACGATGTGTTTTTAAAATTTTAAACTGTTTTAATAAGGAAGCACGTTTAGAAGCTTTGTTCCGACGGCAACGACGGCTTCCTCAAAATTGAGTAAAATCAGAGAATGAGCATTACCAAATACGTTGTCTAACGTTTGCAGCAAGCATATGTAATATTTTTAGTGTCAACAATTTGTACAAATGAGCCAGTCAATCTGTTTACTTGCAACGAACCTGAACTGTGTCTTCTCGTACAAGATAATGTGGAAGTTACTTTAATGATAACGAATCAGAATCAGAGGGCAAAGCACATTTCTTAACAAAGTCATGTTACAGTGAAATTGTAGAGTGGAATGATGGATGAAGTTGGATCAGATTCTGTTTTTCTATCAACAGTCAGTTGTGAAATTCTATTCCCGACATTTCTTTTGTCTAGAAAATTACAACATAATTTCCCCCCTTTTTTTTTGATTGTTTGCAATACTATCTCTCATGTTGCTCCAAACTGTCTCCGTTGACCAATAGAACTAAAAACATGATGGCTTTCACTCAGTAAGAAGACCTAGGAACGGGAGCAGTCTATAAATTATCTACCGATAGGTACACCTGTCCTCTCGTTTGCAGCTCTCGATATTTTTTTTTCTGTTTGATGTGGAGGTGGCGAGTGGGGGTCAGATACTTCATTCTACTTGAATTTTCATCTATACATCTATCCTCTAGACCCGCCCTTTTTTGTAGCTTTTGTCTCAACATTATATGTGTAAGGTTATGCTATCTGCAGATCATTAATTAGAAGCCAGGATTCGGAGTTTAAGAGAGAAAAACGTGCAAAATTTTCTCGATCTTCATATGCACTTTATCTGACAGAAGGAAAAAATTGCTTGTTAATAGAATTTTGTCGATTTAGCCTATATTCTCTTTATGGTGATAATCCGTTATAGCAAATAGTTACAGAGTTACAAAGTCTTAAAACAAAAAACAAAAGAAAAATAAAACAAATAAAAATGAAAACAACCTTGTTGGTTTTTAACTTAAAATTCCCTCGTTTACATTTCAGCGCATGCGTAGATGTCAAGAGGTTTTTTTTTCCATTTCTAGCCACGCATCCAGCATTTGGGAAGACATCATCTTCTCCACACCTTCCAACAAAAATCTTGCGAATATCCCGGCAATAGGTTTGACTGATGGAATATAATCATGGAACAATAGAAATGAAAGCGAAAAGAAATTTTATTTCAATGAAAAGGAAATATTTTCCACTGTTCTTGACATGCGTGGCACTGGGTACAGTCGAAATAAATTAGTGGTCAAAAGAATATACAAATGAAGGCCAACGACTGAAGAAATGCATTGACAAATGAAACAATGAACAAACGAACGGCTAAATAAATAAATCAAAGAATGAGCAGACAAATGAGCACATGAATGAACGAACGAACACACGAATACATGAATGAATTAACGAATCAATAAACAAACAAATGTTTGAATGATAAATGAATTAATTAATTAATCAACGAATGAATGAATTAATGAACTAGCAAACCAATAAATGAATGAATGAGTGAATGAGGAGTATTTGAACGATTGGCTGGACTGAAGCTTCCATTTCCAGGCTCCAGAAATCGTTTACCGAACTCAAACACTCTGACATGACACGCAATTTCCTCTAGTTTCTTTTTCTTCCCAAAACTGTAATTTTTGTTTTCGGGGAAGTGACGACGGAAAAGGATGGTCACGTGATGTTGAGATCTGTTCACAAAGGTGATGTAGATTAATTTCGCGAAACTGTTATCAAACGAGTGACCGAAAGAGCAGACGACATTTTAAATCACGTCCTCGTCTTGGTCTTCTTTCAAACGTTTATTTTCAGACCAGACAAGCTGAGGATTTTCAGAGTTTGTGAGCACAGTGCTGGAGTACTAACACTCATATTTATATTTGTAGTCACTGTTGTTGCTGCCGTCCATGGCGGAGACTGGTCATTGAGCCGTTTTGTTTGTTTATCTGTTTTTACATTTCGTTTCGTTCAGTATTTCGTATAAACAGAAATTCTGAATGTGGTTGTGTGTGTGAGAGAGAGAGAGAAAGAAAAAATGGGAAGGAGATAATGGAAGACAACAACGAATGCCTCTACTGTCCTCGTGGCCTCTTGTTTCTCAATAATCCTTGGGACATTTCCTGTCTCTTCGTTGTCTTAATGACATTACTTCTTTTTCTCTCCTGACGACACTTCCTGTTTCCCCTCCTTGCCCACCTTTCTCTCTCTCTTCCTGCCTACATAACGACATTTTTCTCTGTGTGTGGGCAGGTGATGGTGTACATGACCTACACCTGCAGCTTCTTGTCCGTCTGGTACCTGGTGCTGCTGATGGTCGAGCGCTACATCGTCGTCTGCCACCCGCTGCGCGCACCAGTCCTGTGCACCAAGCGCCACGCATGGGTGGCCATCGGGGTGGTGACGACCTTTGCCCTCGTGCTCTACCTCCACAGCTTCTTCACCACGGACGCTGCCGCCGTCACTACCCTCCACCCGGCCTGCGAGCAGAAGGCGCCCTACCTGCATTTCCTTGCCCTCTTCTCCTACGCTGACATCCTCATCACGTTCATCGTCCCCTTCACCACCATCCTGGTCCTCAACACGAGAGTCATCCTGGCGTTGCGCAGCTTCCGCCGACGTCACCAACCCCTGCCGCAGCAACCACAGCAGTACGCCGCCAGCAACCTCCTCCTGGAGCGGCACGTGCACCAAGCACACATGTGCGTCGTGTCGCAAGCGCAGGTGCGCGCCACCAAGATGCTGGTGTGGGTGGCCACCGTCTTTCTCGTGCTGTACCTTCCCAGCCACGCCCTGCGCCTGTACATCCTGTTGCGCATGCTCACAGAGGAGCCGACGGTGTACAGCCAGGAGCTGATGCTGGCCCAGCAGATCTGCCAGTTCTTCTACTACATCAACTTCGCCGTCGACTTCTTCGTCTTCAGCGTCACCAGCCGCAGTTTCCGTCGGAGCATCTCGCGGCTCATCAAACGGCTTCGCCACAGCGATTACTGAGCCTCCTGTGAACTTGACTCTCGAGCCCCTCCGCTCACCCTCCATGTCGACCCCTTCATAAACCTCTTATCAGCTTTTACTGATGCTGACAGCATCCTTCATAGATTGTTTGCTAATCCACGGAACGACGGTGTTAAAATGTGAACAGACATGTTGAGCGGACAGACAATACATTCACGGTATTTATGTATCAAACATTATGCGAGTGCAAGATGTCAGGAAAATAATGGTTGAGTAACCTGTCGAGGCTGGAATATTCTCCATGTTTTAATATCCTGCTTCATTATATTAATAGATATTTTTTACATTATTCATCCCGATGTTGGGGATGTGGCACTTGTTCACAGATGATTTCTCTTTATTTCGCCTCCTCCTCCCTTCTTTTCTATCCAGCGATTTGTTTTCTTCACGGCCCCACCCACCTACCCTCTCAAGTTTTACCTTCGAGATGTCACAGAAATGTTCTGGATGAGTTTCCGTTTCAATGAAGTTATTTTTGTCGTGTGTTTTAACGTTCGAACTTATTTTGAATTTTCACTCGAAAATGATGATTCCTAACCGGTTCTTTTTCGGTGAGAAATGTGGAAAGAGAGAAGAACGAAAAAAGTTGCAAGAGGGAATGAACTGAGTCTGTGTTCTAAGAGTTGTATGCAGTAGAAAGAGTGAGAGAAGGGAAGAACAATATGGCGTTGATACTGTTATGGTCGATTTGTTCTGCATGAAAAAAACTGTCATAGAAGATTGTTTGTTGTTTTTTTTTCTTCCCACCAATTTAGAAACTATAAGTATATCGCTACCAAAAAGTTCAGCCCTTTAAACGGGTACCAAATTTAGAGAAAAAAATGCTTATGTCCCTGGCGAGATTCGAACGGCTGATCCACATGTATACGATACCTGGCAGGATGGGTTCTCATGGTATGTGTTAGCTTACGTCCAAGAAAGATAAGGGTGGGTAGCTGGGTGGATGTTAGTGAGTGAATGAGTAAGACGCCAACCTTTTACGGCGTCTCATTTTAACACCTTTCACAGGAGATGTTGTTTTGACAATTAGCCAAAAAACTGTAGCCTTTAGTTTTCCCCACAAGAGAAAATATAATAAGGCTTGAGAAATAGCTATGTCAAAAATAAAATAGCGATGTTAGGTTATATACCAAATGCCAATATTTAAAGCTTGATGAAACCAATAATCATCTTACCTCTAGGCTACGTTAATGAGCACTTTGCCTTTCATGTTTGTCATAATTTGAATACAAATAAATTTTCACTGGCTCAACAGCTCATACCGATCGTAAAATTATGAGTTTGTCCTGAAAGGGGTCGTGGTCGTCAGCAAGGCAAAGACAGAAACATGAAACTCGTATTATCATAAAATATCGTAAAAAGCAGAGTGTAACAATGTTTGTTTGTTGTTCTGAATGATACATATGCAAATCGACACCGCTTGTCCGTAACTTCCCAAAGTTCAAAGAAATACTAATTTCTTCAATGGAAAGGGAAAGTAGTAGACTACGTTAAGTTTGTATAATAATAATAATAATAATAATAATAATAATAATAATAATAATAATAATAATAATAATAATAATAATAATAATGTCAACATCTAGCTCTGTACCCCATCATCAAATGTTATCTCAAAACGCTTTACAAAGGAACAAAATATAACAATAGTAACAATGACAACGACAGTGGTCTCCAAGAGCTCAGTGTGTTATCGTGTTGAGAAAAAGGTGAATGCCATCGAAATAGATGCATTCAACTGCAACAACTGAAATATACATTTCTAGCCATCTCTTATTCTCTGACAGTCTTGAGACTTGGGGCAGAAGATACAACTAAAAGCCCAGATCAGCAGTAATCAGCATACACCGAACATAACGAAACCCAATGACACTTCATGGAAAAAAGAAAAAAAAGAGAACTTTGTCTATCTGTCTGTCTGACCGACTCTGATAGAAGGACTGATTGGAAGAGTGATTGTTGTATAACTTAAGTCTCGTATTTTATTTAGACGATAATATTTATATTCTATTCAAGTATTCGCACTCTCATGTCACTGGTGCATTTCAACGCGCTAGACAGAAAGGGAGATAATTATAGTTAAGGTAAGTTCAACATTTTCGCAGTTTCCTCCCATTTTAAGCACCCACTTTTTTTTTTTTTTTTTGAAAATCGTCGGTCAAGGAATTGTTTCATATTGAAATATCATAGGGACTTCGAAATCAATGTCAACAAGTGAGCAGCAGACGTTGAGTCAGCTAGACTGATAGACCAACGGTAAAACGCTCGGAGTCATGTAACTGTGGTAATACGTTTTATTATCTGCTACTGGGTGCCGTAGCCTCCCTTGTACACCTGAAGCTTTAAAGTGTTTCCTTGTGTCATCTGCTCCAACTTTATCAATGAAAATAAGAGATGAGAAGGCTTACTACACACCTGCACTTAGCCGACCTTGGACACCACAAAACACCCTATTTTTTCCAAAAAATGTGTTATCTTCTGTGTGTCGTTCAACCGTTTCTCAGTTTCGTCATGTGCGCTGTTTCACAACTGCTTTAGTTCGTTACTGTACCGTGCACTAGACGACCCGAGTTTCAGTCGCCCAAGAACAGATGTCCACTTCCTTCATACGACGAATACAAACGTACCGCATGTGCTGAGACACACACACGGAAAGAGGTAAATAACATGGATTTATTTATATTATTTACAAACTAATTCCATTGTACTTTACCCATACCGCTTGCCACCCCGGATGGACGATGGACTACTCCAGGCATCTAATGAAAGGACATCCCACGCCTAGGAATCAGCGTCAGAGTACATCTGTGTTGACAAACAACAAGACACGCTAGTTGGATTCAGCAGGGACGACAACTGCAAAGTGTTTCGTTACATTATTGCAGTGTGTGGTAGCCTCCCTTGCCTTCCTTATGAAAACGGGAAAGCGTTTTCTTGTTCTCTAAGTAACAACTTTAACAATGACAACACACATGTAAGATAGCTTTCACTGGGTCAAACTGTTTTAGTCTTTAACTGGAAACACGTGTATCTCAATCCTGGTGTCAGACCTAAGTCTTAACTATTTAGCTGCATGTTCGGTTTTAGCAAATAATCAACTGTTGTGGCTCACTCGTTTACTCTATTACTCAACGCAACGATAGTGCTTGAATTCTTTACTTCAACTGGCATTTTATTTGCTAGGCATCTTCCATGACAGCCCTGTGATGTGATTACATATTGTGTTGTTGGCAACAAGTACAAACTAGCCAAACTGTTTCACACTTTTTGAAACCTGGACTTGTTAGGATAGTTGCAGCTTGAGTGGAAGGGTTTTTGTAAATATTCAAAAAGACTTTTTTATTGTGGTTTATACACCGATCTTGGGAGATGTCAAGTGCTTTTTTCTCCCTTCTGTCTGTCTTTCCAACTACAGAACAACAAATAAGAATTAACTCCAAAATAACCTGGTCCAGGAACAATGAGACCCATGAGGCACTTCTCTCTCTCTCTGTCATCAAATGGTTAAAAAAAAATTTAAAAGTAATTTAACTAAGCCCAGAAGTAAAGGCCCAGGCAAATAATGAAAAACGTAAAGTACATTAATGTAATATAAAATACAATAATGTCGGTCTGCCTGAATCAATCAATCCATTACCAGTCAATGCCATCATTCGATTAATCATCAGTCAATCAATCACTTGATACATCAGTCAGTAAATCAATTAATTAATCACTCACAAGAGAGCATTAAAAGACACTGAAATTCTCTTGCTCTAGCCACAACACTTGTATAAAAAAATGAATGAATTAATAACTCTTTATTGTTTAATGGAAGTGTTAAGGACAGAAATTTGTCGTAAGGCCACACAAAGAACATTTAGAAATGAAAATAAGATGTCACAAATAGATTGTGCATATATAAAGACAGACAGACACTAAACAAACTAATGTTAAAGCAATTTTCAGCTCTTTATAGTTCTTATACGGTAATTTAAAAAGGGGCAAAATGATACCCGTCGTCTCAACAGGATTCTGACGATTTTTTGTTTGTTTGTTTGTTTGTTTACCTCCAAGCTTCTCAGCAAACAGAAATTCCGAGCAAATGTCGTGGGAAAGAACAAACTCGTTATTGTTTGGCCTTGGTTCTCCTTTTATCTCTAACTACGCTTTTCGTTCACTTTCTTGAGAAAAGGCAACATGTGAAAAAAAAAATAACAAGAAAAAAATATATAAACACTCCCTTTGAGTTGAGAGTGGTTTCCACATCTGTCCAGGCTGCTCCAGTTTCTGTTGACAACGTGGCAGACAAGGGTGCCAGCAGCTGCTTGCTATTACTTAATAATGTCAGCATGGAAAGACACGAAGGCGAGCCTAGAGCTACAAGCAGATGACTGATTCTACTTGCTGCCTGCTACAGTCCCTAGTGTAGACTGAAAAAGAATGTACACATGTTTTAATGTGTGTGTGTGCGTGTGTGTGCGCGTGTCTGTGTGGGATCGTAGCTTGTGTATCTGTATAATCACATACCCATGTATGTGTGTGTGTAATGACATTTCCAGTTTTCACGTACGTGGTTGTAAGTATTTGTGTTAAAACGCGCGTTCCAAGGTAGCTAATCTGTGAAAATCTTCACATCTACACAGTTAAGTTCGTCTACGACGTATGTCCAAAAAAAATTAAGATCCAATAGATCATACATCGCAATGAACACTATCGTTGTCGTCTTCTTCATCATCATCATCATCATCATCTGCTTATTCTTCGTCGTCGTCGTCTTCTTCTTATGCTTCGTCGTCGTCGTCGTCTTATGTAGCACCTGTGTACAGGGTTAGCTGCTTTGCAGGGATATGTCCTTAATTCCTCTCCTCAGTTCCTCGTTTACTGCCTTTTTCTATACATTCGTTCACTCGCTAAACTGTTTAAATATGCTTATCGCAATGCAGCGACACATGAAGGAACAGAAGAGAAGCAGACTGATGCTATGGACTTGATGAAAGACTAACAGACAGGCATTTACACACAAAGCAACTGTTTGTGTAGGAAACTGTCAGCTCTGGGAGATCAGCATCTCTTAACACTCTCACCCCGATGTGGGAAATTGCGAAACGGAAAGTTCACATGGTTGTTGTTTACTTTCAAAACGTAGTCACCTACAAGAAGCCCGTAGCTTGCAAACCCTAGAGTTGATATTATTTGGTTGAAAACACATTTAGGCGTTTTAATCATTAAAACAGAAGAGAATTCTACAGTCAAGACAACTCCGCACCAAAGGTGTTCCCATGGTTTGGATTACACTTGAACACTTTCACAGACACGTGAGGGAGGGAGTAGTTGAAGTTTAGAATGTCAGCAAGAAAATATATTTGTAAACATCGAAATTATACTCAGCCGAAAGAGAAAAGATGCTCGCGGACATACTGCTCTCAAAGCATTGTCGATCCTTGTGTATGTCAGATGACTGCAGTGTAGAGTAGTACATGTTTGACACAACCTAAACTATTATCAGTTTTTTTTTTTTGTCTTGCACTACATACTAAAAATTATCTACAAAAGTCATGCCTTGTATATTTGAGTACCGAGGACAATTTAGAAAAACAAAACGACAACGATTTTTTTTGTAAGTTGCATATTAAACAAATAAAGGTACAAATTATTTTGAACCTACAAAAAGCTAGATGTGGGTGGCCTGCTCATCGTGTGACCAAAATCTGACCCTCATGGTTAACACGATGGTCGTATCTTTGGTTAAGTAGAATCAAATGTATACGGTATTGATAAGTATCCATAATAGTTTGCAACACAATTAGTATATGTGAACTCCATTTTCTGATTCCCCAATTCTGCTGGCTGTCGTTACTAGCTTTTACTAACACTTTCAATATAAATTAAACAAACAAACTTACTTCTGTATTCATGTTTCGTGTTCTAAAATATAAGAGAATCTATTTATTGTTATTTAATGTGAAAATGTTTCTGAGATAAATGGCAATGTTTTAACTAGTAATTTTGTTGTGAATCATTGAAAGAACAACAATTTTTAATTATGTTTGATAAAATATTTTCTAAGAAAATCAAACGACTCAACCTATTTGACTCTAACACACTGAGCTCCATCTAGATGAGGTATTTAAATCCTCTTTGTAAGGCGAGGGCAGTCATTTCAGGAGACCATTGATAGCTAATCGACATTTTCGATCTTTGACTATGCACTTGCATTTCTGCTCGGTATACTTATTCCTTGGTGCTCTCCCCAGAGTTGTATAAATATGAGGGGCTGGGAGACACTCTTCAGTGAGAAGACAACATCGAACAGCACGACTTCTACTGACTGCACAACGTGTGAACGGTAAGTTGAGCATTTTTTGCAATTAAATATTTAACTGCTGTACGCACTTTAGCATAAGGAGAGGTTTGGTATAAGGCAGCGTTGGTCTGTTAGGCGATCTGCATCCCTCGACTGTATGCAGTATGTGAGACACTTTATCACTTTTCTGGCTGGAGTGGCTGTTGACTCCATCTTTTGGTCATAAACTGTCGATACATTAATCCTTGAACTGAGATTACCCTCCCTTTTCTATGTGAGACTGAAGATAAAAATGTTCAAAGTGTAAAATACTCAACAACAAGAAAATAAAGATCCCATAATGTCACCTTCTTATCTTTTTTTTTTAACCACAAGAGGTTTTATTCACACACGGAAGCAGAAGCTCTCTCCCTCGATGACCACAATGGCGTTATTGACCTTAATCTGCTTCCTGACGTCACTTCCTGTGTTGTACACCATGAGCCTGGACACAAACGTCACAGCTGATAATTCCGCGTCGACGTCGTTAGCATCAGGCGCTGGAGGTCTGGAAATGAGGAAGTTACGTCACATCGAGGCCGAGCTCGAGGTGTTGAGGAGAACAGTGACGGAAATAAAAGCTGGTGTTCAGTGTGGGTCACAGAGGTCAGTCCAAGGCTTCGGCTCTTATCTGAATTTTATTGTTTAAGTATATTTAGATAAACTATTGTACAAAATATTACGCTAAAAAATACCTGCACGGACTAAAGTAGTTTTGGTTTATTTTTCTAAGCAAGCTGCTTTATTCGATACACTTTTGCTTTCTGTGCAACTCTCTCTCTCTTCTTGCTGTCACTCGAGCCCTTTGAAAACCGTTGTGGCTAGACTAATATTAACTCTTCAGGTTGCAATATTAATTTTTTTTTTTTGCAGAAAACATTACATATTTAGCTACAGTAATCAACGGAAATGATGCTTACAAACATAATGGTTGATACACTGTCATTATGTTGTTTATTTTTATTTCTCAGTCCACATCCAAACGTGTTGCAAGAAGTGACGAGCGAAATACAAGCGCTCCGTTCACAGTTTCAAGGTCTGCAGGTGCAAAGAGAGTTGTCCGTCCTGCGATCTGATCTTCTTCTCGCCCAGTCAGCCATGCTGGCGGACACCGGAAGTAAGCCTGTGGGCAGAACACCGCAGATCAGCAATGAGCCTCCTCGTGTCGCCGAGAACATTTGTACCATCATGAGCACAGGTTCTACGCTTCGTCCTATAAAAAAATCACATGCTAGCAATCTGATGTCTTGCGTTTGTTTAAACTAACTTATAATGCTGCCATTAACATCAGTTATTATCTTCACTGTATTCATTGTTTGTTAATCAGTCTGTTAGTGAGAGCTCCTCACCTGAAGCTAACACAAATCTTAGCGCTGACCTGATCGTTCCGACCCCAGAATGTTGATTACGTCACCGACTACGGAGGGCTTTAACTGTGTTTCTGTCTACAGGAGCCGTGTACGAGCGCTGGGGCAACAGTGGCTGTCCTAATGGCACAGAGCTGGTTTATTCAGGTACTGTCATTGTCTGTAAGAGAGTATGAGAGAGAGAGAAAGGTTGAAAGTAAAACAGGAGAGTAAGTCTGATGTCAGTATGAGAGAAAAGAGGTGGTGAAAAAAATGTTTTTAAATAGTATGCTTTTTGATGGTGATGATGATGTATAGCAATACGTATATAGAAAACATAAAAGCTACATACATTTTGGAATAATTGTGTTTAGTAATCGTTCAAACGAGGTATATTAACAGTTTATTATCGTCGCTCAACATTGCTGAGGACCTTGACCTTTCAGTACGTTGGTTTAGATTGAAGACAATAATCTTGTTCCCTGAACCATAAGACTGACTACAATGACGATGAACGAGATTTTCGTTTTATGAAGAAGAATCAGAATTTTTTTCTCTGTTCAGGTCTTATTGGCGGCTCACATTTTACTCACACTGGAGCAGCCGCCAACGCCCTGTGCTTGCCTTTGAACCCTGTCTTAGAGAACAACCCCGGCGCGAGCACTCTCACTGTTATCTACGGAGCTGAACTTGAACTCACTCCTCTTCCCAAACATAACCTTGACCCTCTATGCGCTGTATGCCGCAGCCCACGGGCGACAATCCTCATGGTACCCGCTGCCAGCGCTTGCCTCCCTGGATGGACAGTGGAGTATTCCGGGTACCTCATGGCAGGATACTACAGTCACACTGCAGCAACAGAATACATTTGTGTCGACAGAGAGCAGCACACGCGCACTGGGTCCGACAAGAACGACGACGGCAAACTGTTTTATTACGTCACTGTTATGTGCGGTAGTCTCCCTTGCCCGCCGTATGAAAACGGGAAAGTGTTCCCTTGTGTCGTCTGCTCCAAGTAACGACCATACACATACAGGATAGATGTCACTGGGTCAGATATATATATTGTATACTTCAAACTCGCTCTTAACTTAGCAACATTTGTATTTCTGTCCTCGCCAAGCAGCTTGAGTCCTGAACCTTCTTCTGTTTCCTTTTTTATTAGCAGATATCTAAATATTGTAGCTCACTCATTTACTTTAACATTCACATACACGTGTTGACATGACTAGCTGGCAATGGCATTTTACTCACTATGCATGGAAACTTCTATTGACAACGCCCTGAAGTTCACACTGGCCGGGCTGCTTCAGACTCTGTACTAAATATTCACCTGTCTGGCTTGTTAGTAACTGGAGTTTATGATTAGTTTGGGAAACGTCAAACAAAATTTTAATTCTGAACGATTTTACGCTTACAGAACAAAAGTAAACAATTAAATTCAAAAATAAGCTAAGCTAAGACGAGAGATATCAATGGATAAAGATGTGTATCAGATTGTTTGTGTATGCGACTTAATCACTCAATCAATCAATCAATTAATCTGTTAGAAGGTGGACAGAAGACATTTCTACATACTATTTTAGAACTTCATTGCTTGTTAAGATAATAAATATTTTCCAGCTTTATCCCTCTAGCACTGCAATAGCCAAAAGAACAAAATGATAGCAACGCTTCTGTACAGAACTGCCATTTCACCTTTTTCTTTATTTCCAAGCCATTTGCCAAACTTTTATGTACGACCCTGTTTCCCAGGCCTTGTGTTTCTCCTTTTTACATTCAACTAGCATCTAGTTTTCTTGTCGAGAAAACCTCAAATTCACATAAATCACAAGGACACAGAGTGTAAACACACAGCAGCACAATCACATCTTTGATACAGTAAACGGCTTCTTGTGTTATCCAGGCTGGTCGTGGCCACATCATGACAAGAATGACAACAGATATTATCAATGAATAATGTCAGCATGGAGAGACGCAGAACCACGATATCAGGAGAAGCGAAAACAAATTTTTTATTGTTGTTGCTTATTACAGTCCTTTGTGTTGATAATAAAAACGTTAAAAATAGTTTACACATGTGTGTGCCTGTGTGCACGTTTATGTGTGTGTGTGAGAGACAGCGTGCATGCGGGTGCAAACGTGTCTATGTACTGTGCATGTGTGCGTTTGCGTGTCTGCGGACATGTTCGTGTGTGTGTTGGGAGGGGGATGGGAGGGGAAGCATCTGACACGGTAGAAGCTTGGAAGTGCCGGATGTCTTCTCCTCCTTTCCTTCTCTTCTTTTTTCTTTCTTCTTTCACTAACGAATTAGTCTGTGAAATCATTTGTAACCTCGACTTTTGTGAAAGAAACCTGGATTTCACTAAGGTCCTGTCCCTTTACTCAGGGACTTAAGGGACGAGTAAACTGCAGTTTATTCTAAAACCACAACATTGTAACAACACATTGTGCTCTTAGTATTTCTTAACAAGACATTCTCTTTACCTGTCTTTAGAAGTAACCTTCTTTCTTTTATTTAGGACAAAAGAGCTCAGACCGTTATGTTTTATTCGTACAAAAAATTAAAAGGAAAATGAAATTGTATTTTTTAGTTTCCTTCTTGTTATAATTTTGTTCATAACATATTTTCGCAAACAAACAAATTAGCATAATGTTCTATGGTTTAAAGACTCATGTAAAAGCAATCGTACAAGCAGTAGAATATTATACATTCCACATTTCTCCACTGAGCAATAAAACCTCACACAAACAATTTTTTTCTTGAACGAAGTGCCTAACGGCGAGTTTTATCAGTCTTGAATATTTTCCCACGCTGACTCACTGGAGTGTAAGTGTTAAAGGTCAACACAAATTTTTCCCTAGAAGAGATAGTTGCAAACATCAAAACTACACTTAGTCGAAAAAGAAAAGTAACACATAGTGAAGTATTTAATCACCAGTCGTCATTAACTGTTACCAAAATTAGTATCTGAGCAAACTCTTCTGTTGCACACAATCTACAGAAAACATTCTCAGTATATGTTATAAAATGTCTTGTTAAGTAATGAAAATTCAGCTCTACTTTTGTCATTTGTAACTGATAAAGTGGTTCGACCTTTTTAATTGACTAAGAGATTGTGCTTCATAAAATGTTTAAATACCAGTTCAACTGACGTTTGCTGTTTAACTCTCGCGCTCTCAGTTCAAGATGGCTGAAATATTTTAATCGTCTTTTCAGTCATTTGGATTTCTATTTCGCAATCTTAGACTATGCATTAGCATTTCTGCTCAGTATTCTTTTTACTTGCCTTCCTGTCCTGGACTTGTATAAATTAAAGGTCGGTGAGACACTCTTAAAGAAGACACTGAGCGTTCGCTACTTCCATCGTCTGCACAGCGAATAAACGGTAAGCTGAACAACTTTATTTCGGAAAACTCAATCAGAACATTTTTGGTAGAAATGTGAAGAAGGGCTTTTTCACTTTCAGAGACAACTAATTGATCTTTTCGCTTGGTCATTATCTTTAGTTCGTTTAGTTTAGTTCTTCCGTCATTCCATTACATCAGTTCAGAGAAGTGTCTTCTAATGTCTACACTATACCAAGATTCCAGATACAAAGTCACACGGTGTAAAGTGTCTCAATACAAGCTATGGAGTATATGATCACCTTGTATTATTCCTGTTGTTCTTCAGAAACCTCACTACACAATAAAGTAGAAGCCTATCACCTTCATGGCTTTAATGGCGTTGCTGACGGTTGTCATCTTACTGACGTCACTTCCTGTGTTGTACACCATGAGCCTGGACACAAACGTCACAGCTGATAATTCCGCGTCGTCGTCCTTAGCATCCAGCGCGGGAGGTCTGGAGATGAGGAAGTTACGTCACATCGAGGCCGAGCTGGAGGTGTTGAGGAGAACAGTGACGGAAATGAAAGCAGGCGGGCAGTGCGGTGCACAAAGGTCAGTGCAAGGCTTCGGCGCTTATCCCAATTTTATTGTTTAACTATCTTTAGATAAGCTATTGTGCAAAATATTAGGCTAAAAAATACCGGCACTGACTAAAGTAGTTTAGGATTTTTTTCCTAAGCAAGTTGCTTTATTCCAGTGATGCACAACCTTTTACGGCCTGCGGGCCATATTCCCTTCCGACACGCGTGTCGCGGGCCGCTTCACCGCAAAAATTACCAAAAAAAAAAAATAGAACATACCATTTTTATTAGAAAAAAGTTTTACTTAGTGGGATATTAAAGCTGCTTTTCCGAAACCAGCTTCTGAATGTCTGGCTGCATCGAAGAAACACCAAGTCTGAGCACTGAATCGAAATGTTCGTCCGCGAGGCGATTACGTAAGAGGGGTTTCGCCCGTTTCATCACTGAAAACGTTTGTTCACACACATAAGTGATCTGTGTTTAATTAAGTTTGGTTGTTTTGTTGGAAGAACAAAGGAAAGAGTGTAGTATTGTTTTGGATGTGTGTGGTGTGATTGGTTTTTTTTTTTTTTTTTCTTGACGGGAGAGGAGCGGACGGGTTTTTCTATTGCAAACAAGTCTTGAACGACTTGTGGTGTAGTCCTGAATTTGCTACTTATCTAAAGATTGGTTTTGTTTTTCTCTCCAGGTTTTCTTTGTGTTTTTATTTCCCTTTTGGTTAATTGTTCTTCGTCTACTCGCCTTATCCGCCTGGGGTTCCTGACCAGCGCTGAATTGAAAATAATTTCAAGAAGATTCCTCGTCTGAAAGGCACTGTAGAGTGCAGGTGACATACTAGAGGCCCCGAAAGGTGTTGAGGGTCAATTTTGTGCAGTTTGACTTTTCTTTAAAAATTGATTCCTTGGTTATTGAACTAATAGGAAAATACACTGCTATGTTAAACTAAAAGTTAGAAATTGTCTTAAAATACATTTTAATCGAGGTACCCCCAGGCGATCAGTCCTGATTTCCACAGGAAAATGATGGAATTCAAACGCTGTTTTGGTATTGTTTCCCTGTAAGAACCCCACTGTTTTATACCTTGCTAGAAAGCCCGGAGTCTGTATTTTCAATCTGTTTAACGACTGATTCAAGTATTAACCAATCAAAAGACCACTAATCCCCTGTGGAATGCGGCGTCCCTCGTTCTCAAACACTGGTTTCCTCCAAAGACGAAAATCAAGAATGAAATCCATCAAAAGATTGAGAGACTCCCCTACGTAGAGATAAATACTTCTTCTTCCCTTTTTTTTTTTTTCGCTTTTTTTTGGGGGGGGTTCATTATTATTACTAACATGCCGATTTCCTGTACTGTGGCCAGAAGCTTCGCGGGCCGGATATGGCCCGCGGGCCGTAGGTTGTGCATCCCTGCTTTATTCGATTCACTTTTGCTTTCTGTGACACTCCCTACATGTTGTCCCTTTGAAAACCCTCATGGTGGCTAGAGTAATATAAACTCCTCAGGTTGCAATATTAATTTTTTTTCTCGAAATAAATTACATATTTTACTACATTAATCAACGGAAATGATGCTAACTAACACAATGGTTGATATACTGTCATTATCTTGTTTATTAATATTTCTCAGTCCACATCCAAACGTGTTGAGAGAAGTGACGAGCGAAATACAAGCGCTCCGTTCACAGTTTCAAGGTCTGCAGGTGCAAAGAGAGTTGTCCATCCTGCGATCAGATCTTCTTCTCGCCCAGTCAGCCATGCTGGCGGACACCGGAAGTAAACCTGTGGGCAGAACACCGCAGATCAGCAGCGAGCCTCCTCCTGTCGTCGAGAACATTTCTACCATCATGAGCACAGGTTCTACTCTTCGTCCTGTGAAATAATCACATGCTAGCAATCTGATGTCTTGCGTTTGTTTAAACGAACTTACAAATCTGCCATAAACATCAGTTATTATCTTCATTGTATTCATTTTAAGTTAATCAATCTGTTAGTGAGAGCTCCTCACCTGAAGCTAACACAAACACTAGCTGACCTTATTGTTCTGACCCCAGAATGTTGATTACGTCACTGACTACGGAGGGCTTCAACTGTGTTTCTGTCTACAGGAGCCGTGTACGAGCGCTGGGGCAACAGTGGCTGTCCTAATGGCACAGAGCTGGTTTATTCAGGTACTGTCTTTGTCTGTAAGAGAGAGAGAGAGAGAAAATCTGGTGTCAGTATGAGAGAAAGAAGTGAAAAAAAGATGTGTTTGTATAGTATGCTGTTTGAGATGATGATGTGTCAGTGATTTTTACGGAAAGTCTACTCCAAACCTAGGACATGAATAAATTACAATTTATATAACATTTATTTCGTATAACATTACGTATTTAGAAAATATTTGAACTACAGAAAGTTAAAATGTTTATGTTCACTAAAACGAAGTATCTTAACAGTTTATTATCGTCGCTCGACATTGCTGAGGACCTTGACCTTCTAGTAAGTTGGTTTAGACTGAAGGCACTGACCTCGCTCCCTGAACCAACGAGACTGACTAGAATGTCGATGAACAAGATTTTCTTTTAATACAGACGAATTGGAATTTTTTTTTCCCCCTCTGTTCAGGTCTTATTGGCGGCTCATTCTACAGTCACACTGGAGCAGCCGCCAACGCTTTATGCTTGCCTTTCAACCCTGTCTTGGAAAACAACCCTGGTGCAACCTACGTGGCATCCATCTACGGAGCTGAATTGCAAGTGGAACCTCTTCCCAAACATAACCTTGACCTCCTATGCGCTGTATGCCGCAGCCCACGGGCGACAATCCTCATGGTACCCGCTGCCAGTGCTTGCCTCGCTGGATGGACAGTGGAGTACTCCGGGTACCTCATGGCAGGAGACCCCGGTGACAATGCAGCAACAGAATACATTTGTGTCGACAGAGAGCAGCACACGCGCACTGGGTCCGACGAGAACGACAACGGCAAACTCTTTTATTACGTCACTGCTGCATGCGGTAGTCTCCCTTGCCCGCCTTATGTAAGCGGGAAAATGTTTCCTTGTGTCGTCTGCTCCAAGTAACGACCATACACATGCAGGATAAGTGTCACTGGGTAAGATAGATATTGTATACTTAAAACTCGCTCTTAAGTTAGTAACATTTGTATTTCTGTCCTCGCCAAGCAGATTTGTTTTATTTTTTTAAAGCTGGGGATCATCTGCCATTTCTTGCAAATATAAAACTCGTGTAACTCGCTTACTTCACTCTTACACGTGTTGACAAGACCAGCTGGAAATGACATTTTAATCACAATACATCGAGACGTCTATGACAACGCCTTGAAGTACACACTGGCTGGACTGCTTCAGACTCTGTACTGGACCTTCACCTGCCTGCTTGATAGGAACTTGAGTGAAAGGACTTTATGATTATCAAAGAAAAATAAATGATATACATATAATGTCGAAAGATCTTGCGTTCACTGCTACTTTGTTTCGTTTTGCGATTTCTCGTTTTGATTTTAACTTTTTGAGAAACATTCAAATAAATTACAAACGTATTCAGTGGATATATGTGTGTGTTTGTGTGTTTGTGTGTGTGTGTGGAGGAAAGCATTAGATCTGCTAGAGGCTGGTGAGTGTCGAATGTCTTCTTCTCAGTCTCTCTTACCTTTCCTATCATTAATGAATTAGAAGCAAAATCATTTGTAACCTCGACTTTTCTGAAATCAACCTGCATTTCACTAATTTCAAGTCCATTTACTCAGTGACATAAGGGACGAGTAAATAGCAGTTCATTTTAAAAAATGGATAACGTCCTATTGGGTGTTACTCTCTTTTTCCTCATACATGATTACATTCTTTCTTCCTGTTGTTTTATATTCTTCGTTATTTCTCTCATTTTTCATGCTTATCTTTCACATTTTTCCTCTTTTTTCCCGTCATTCCTTTCTTCCTTTCTTCCAATCTTTCTTGTTCACTGGCTTCCCTTCTCTTCTTTATTCTTATCTTACATTTTATATCTCTTTTTTTCTCATTTTTCTTTTCTTTCATTTAATTTCGCTTTACAAACCAATAAACCTCTGCGTTCATGTCATTGAACTCATGTTATTGATGGCTCTCACAGTCTACAATGCGGTGTCAAATTCTGAAATTCAATTAAACTTGACAATTTTGAGATTGGCAAGACTTCCTTCGCCATCCAATAGACAATAGGCATAACAGTAAAAATACTAGCATCTTTCTTTCTCAGATTTCTGATGACAGCAGTTGATTCAGCCTTAAATAATTAGGAAAAAATATACAAAAGGTCCACTTTACTAATACCACGATTTTACATCATATTTTTATGTACTAATCTACTTACACAAATTACAGTGTACGGCGACTAACCCGCGGTGATTGGGGTCAAACTTCTAGTATAGTGCGAGCCTTCTGTGTTCACCTAATTTCTTAATGATAAAACCACAAATTCAAGCAATAAAGCAGCCTTACATTTGAACACACTGACAGTAAAACTATTCAGGAACTTTAATAGCTTACAGCAGCTTGCCACCAGTCACAACAATTCTGCTCTTAAAAACACACAAAAAATTACTTGAAACAATCATATTCTATTCTACAGACTCGTGAAATTGCAACCAATCTGTGTCTGGTTTTGGATTTGTTTGGGGTTTTTTTTTATTTTTAGTAAGCATTCGATAAAAAGAAACTGTTGATTGCAGACACGATGGTATTTGATTTATAAACAAGAGTGAATTCCATACAAAGGGCCTCTGATGCTATAATGGGTTTGAATGCAAGACTTTGTATAACCAGAGACAACGACTGTCTTTGTTGTCAAGCATTTACATCCCGAGGTGTATCTTTGAATGTCAACAGACGTCCACACAAAAATAATAATCGCAGCCTTGAAATTATATCGAGTCGAAGAAGAAAAGGCGCACATGGACGAAACGGTGTTGTCTGTCTTGTAACGGTTTGTTTTTATTTGTATTTTTATGTTATTGATGAAAGTTAAGGTGGTTGACACTAGAGGTCGCGTTCAGTAGTAGACTCAAAATAAATACCGACAGTTGGTAATATTACATGATGTTGTCAGATAAAGGCAAGCTATTTACATACAAACACTCATCAGAGTTTCTAAATAAAACATAAAAGTTCTCAAAATCTTCACACATGTCTTGCGTACCTAGAATACTTACAGAAACTCTTCAAACCGAGATTTACATATTTCTGCATTTGAAGTGATGTAGACCAAGCAACTGCATACTGAGCACCCAATAACTTAAATTTAACACCAGATTTTGTTTGTGGATTTTGTTGAGAAGAAAAAACGAATAGCTATGCTGAACTTTTGATCTCCATTATTTTTTTATTTGAAATAAGCGATAAAATACATTAGTAAAAGCATCATCGTTGATTATTTTTCTTTCTCTGAAATATCCACATCTGTAATAATTGTGATCGAATTTCAATATAGATTAGTGAATGACACTTTCTTAATGACACTAAGCTTCATTTAAAAGTAAACTATTTCTTCACATTGTATTTTAAATCTTTGGGCCCTCGGGTCACTGGTGCATTCAAGCCCTCAACCAGCGACAGTTATTTTATGAAAGTAGATGATGCATTTGCATTTCTACTCCGTGTTCTACTTCACCCATCTTCTCCTCGGGACTGGTATAAATAAAGCCATCATCACAAACCCTTGACAATCTTCCAAGAGACTGTTTCCACGCCTACCGACTTCATTGTGTACACGGTAAGTGACTTATATAAGTTCTGCTTGAAAAACATTAACTGACTGTAGAGCAATTTCTAAAGAAAGGCAAATGCTACAAACGTCTAAGAGGTGATAAAAGGCAGCAAAGGAAAGCCAAGCGCATTATCTGTATATAGGAAAGATTTTTTATCATTGTCAGTAAGAGACAATATGGGGTCGGTCACCAAAAGCAGACACAGATACAATACTAGGCTGTATATATAGATATATTCACTGAATGGCTTTTGGCTTTATATTGGTGTCAGCAGATACCTTAGCATAACAATAAATAATCTCTCTTTTATTTTGTTTCTGTGCTGTGTGTGTCTTTCAATTCTAATATCTGTTAACGATAGTATTGTCAGTTGATGGGATTAACTAAAAGACTTTCTATTTTGGTTTATTTTTCAGTCATTTTTTCACGTATGTTTTCGAGCAATGCTTTGTTGCCATGTTTCATTATCATTGTCAGAAATATGATGTCCGTCGGTTTTATATTACTTTCTTAAAATCTCATTCCAATTCAAGAAATAAATTATTTGCGCCAGTTTTTTTTTAGCTGACGTGACAGATTGATTTTTACCATCTCTACACGATCCAAAGGGAGCGAGTAAAATTTCTCGTTCACAAGCTCTAACGAGTTAACGTGTTTATCCAAAGTGAAGTAAAAACAAAAACAATTTCCAGGGCTACCCATAAAAGCTTTTGGTAACTAAAATTAAAAAATGAACGCTTTCTTTATTTCCTGTCAGGAATCTTTCCCCACAGGACAAAGAGGACCTCTTATCCTCGATGGCTACAAAAACGTTGCTAACCTTTATCTGGCTCCTGACGTCACTTCCTCCCTTCTTCACCATGACCCTGGACACAAACGCCACAGCTGATAACCTCTCACCGACATCGTTAGCATCAGGTGCCGGAGGTCTGGAGATGAGGAAGTTACGTCACATCGAGGCTGAACTTGAGGTGTTGAGGAGAACAGTGACGGAAATAAAAGCTGGCGGGCAGTGCGGTGCACAAAGGTCAGTGGGGGTGGGTGGTAATGAAACTCTATGCACGCAAAATATATAAATTTTCAAATATCAGAGAGAGAGAGATGATGATGATGATGATGATGTAGTTTTATAGCGCGCCAGTATCCGCATCACAAAGATGCGCTCAATGCGCGGTGATCCCAGCAGCCACCAAACTGCAGGTCAAATGAAAACTTCAAAGTTTAAACAAGTGAGTCTTCAGATTTTTCTTGAAAGATCCAATACTATCAGACTCCTTGGTCGAGAGGGGAGCGAGTTCCACAAAAGCGGGCTACATTGGAGAAGGATCTGAAACCCGCAGTCTTCTTATTAGCATTCCCTGACTGAACACTCGGTCGTTCAAGTCTGAAGTGTGCTGCTGAACGAAGGTTCCGCTGGGGTTGGTAACAGCGAATGAGTTCTTGCAGATAGACAGGCGCAAGGTCGTGAAGACCTTGAGAGAGAGTGTGTGTGTGTGTCATATTTTTTTTTCTTTTCCTGCCTTTCTCTCAGTGCTTGGGGACGCACCTGTACTAGAAAGGTAGCTCATAGCAGTCGACGGTTGACTTTTTTATTCAGGCTTTTCTATTCGGTTCACGGGGAAAGGTCAAGGCCTTCTCCCGCTGACTCTAGAGGCGCCTGACGTCACGCTCTTGCTACGTCACGTGACGTCTGCTTGAGTGCTGTTTGCTGCGGGTTGTAACTATGGGGGGGGGGGTGCACTGTTCTGGGCCCCTCCCTTCCCTATCCACGGTTTAGGCGTGAAAAGTATTCACGCGCTTTGGCGTGGCTTGGTGTCGTGGGCGCTGGCCATTGGTTGCGGCCCCTGAGGGACTTGTAGTGACCACAGAGCGTAGCGTCCCTCGTGGCAGTTTTTTTTTTTCTTACCAAGGCGAGAGGGAGTGAAGGAGTGAAGTCTACCCAATAAAGCACTAGTCTTTGCTATTTGAGATGGAAGGAGAGTAGAGCACTGATCTTTATAATTTGAGATAGAAGGGGAATAGAATGTATTTAAATGAAACTTCACAGACACAGGTAAGACAAAATTATAAAACTAAAGACACGCGCATGCACGTTGTGCAGTCAAATCAACAAACATTAATCCGAATAGAATTACAAGAAAGCCATTCTCTGTTTCTTCTTTGTTTCAGTCCACATCCAAACGTGTTGAAAGAAGTGACGAGCGAAATACAAGCGCTCCGTTCACAATTTCAAGCTCTGCAGATGCAAAGAGAGTTGTCTGTCCTTCGTTCCGATATTCTTCTCGCCCAGTCAGCCATGTTAGCTGACACCGGAAGTAGGCGATCCGCCATGCTGGAAGACGATGCCAGCAAATCAGTGTCTGTGGGCAGAACAGCGGAGTCTGAAAATGGTGTCGCCCAGAACATTCCGTTCACCCTAAACACAGGTACAATGCGGTATCCCACACTGCATTTCTTAGTGTTATTTTATTCATTTTGCCCAGTATTTTAGTCTCTATTCTCATGGATGTATTATCGAAAATACATTAATGATAATCTAAATCATCGCATTATGACGATGACATTGACACTAATCAACTTTGTTAATTCTAGTGGGCAATTATACTCGGGAAGTGTGGTCAGTAACCCTCAAAAAAAAAAAAAAAAAAAAAAGAGAGAAAATAAATGTTACAAGATTAAGGTAAGTGTCGCCATTGTCCTTGTGTCGTTCCTGACCATGTTTATAATTATATCTACTCTCTTGAGTGGCTTGGTGGTCAGTGTTGACTTTATGTCTCTGACGACACATGTAGCATGAATTCCCGCATCCTTCATAAAGTAGTTTTGTATTCACCTCTATGTTTTTCCTTTGTCTACAGGTTCCCTGTACGAGCGCTGGGGAAATGAGATGTGTCCTAATGACACAGAGCTGGTGTATTCAGGTGAGGATATGAGTATTTTTGAGGGTAAAACTGAGCGAAGCAGAGGTGTTTTTTTTTTAAGTAATCTATCTTTCTTTTTGTGGGGGATGACCTTTTTGTGTGTTTATATGCTTTTTTGGTTTCTATTTTTATTTCTTGTTTACACATAATTGCAAGTGATGCTTTTCGAAAATAAAGTCTACATTTTATGTTCTTTGGTTGTGTAATGCGAAGTCGGTGTAAGTGTGGGAACAGCAATGTACTTGACTTTAAATAGTGTTAAGTTGAATAAGAAATAGCCGTTGTTATGAGCGAATAGTGTATTTTACATTCGAATGGAAAGAGGCCAACACTTTCCTTTCGCGTCTGATACTTGACAAGGACTTTTGTTGCGGCCCAGCAAACTGTTTAGAGGACACCGTGTATTCTGCTATGACTAAAACAAAATGCATAATATGTGATGACAAGAAGTCATGGAAAATTCAGTGTCTTTGTGGAAGGCTGGTTGGAAATACTTTGTTTAGTGGATGTCGGTATAAAACATTAAAGGGAGACAACCCTCGCTAAGCAGTCCCCCCTCCTCTTTCCGCAGCACACATTTTTTTTGACAGTCAGACAAGCAAAAGTAGCAGACTGAGTGAATCAATGCAGTCAGGTGACCATAGTGACTTCAGATGAAGCTTTAACAATTTATTTTTGTCCAGGTATTATCGCTGGCTCTGAGCATCAACATCCTGGAGCAGCCGCCAACGCCCTCTGTTTGCCGTTGACCCCTGTTTTAGAAAACAACCCTGGTGTGGGTACTGTAACTGTTATTTATGGAGCTGAACTCCAGGTGGCTCCTCTTCCAAAGCATGACCTTGATCCTAGATGCGCCGTGTGCCGAGCTCCACGGGCGACAGTCGCCATGGTGCCCGCCGCCAACGCTTGTCATCGCGGGTGGACGCTGGAGTACGCCGGGTACATTATGGCAGGACATCACACTCATCCTGCTGCAACAGACTTTTCTCTGTGTCGACAAGGAGCGACACGCACGCATTGGTTCCAACAGTGACGCTAACGGCTTTCTTTTATATTACGTCACCACTGTATGTGGTAGCCTCCCTTGCCCACCTTACGAAAACGGGAAAGTGCTTCCATGTGTCGTCTGCTCCAAGTGATAACGAAGGAATAGTCGAGGAAAGGTAGTTTATGCTACAGCCGACTTGATTATATTATTATTTTTGCTTTACGGCCTTTCTCAACTGTTTCAGTCTTGTAGAAATCTGTTCTGCAAAGGCGGCATCTCGCTTGGTGAGCACACACCTGTACCTTGTATTAAAAATGTACAAGCATTGATGTATAGTTGATACGAACTGTTTAATAGCAAAGTATAAAGTATAATTCAGAATGAAGCATTTTGTTTGTCGTTTTCTATGAGTTGATGACTAGCTTGGAGAGAAGCAGTCACAGTACCAGTGAACAGTCGTCACACATGTTGCCTTACATAGCGGACACACTGTAAACCAAAACATCATGGTGGTGGTGGTAGTGGTCTGTTTCTCATTCATCTTTCTACCTATCTTTCTTCCATTTTCCTTCCTTAATCCTTTCATTTTAAATACTTCTTTCTTTCCCTTTTTCTTTCTATTTTTTTTTTCTTCTTTGCTTCCTTGTTTTTTTCTTCGTTTCTTGAAGTCTTTCCTTTCCTTCTGTTCACTATTTTTTTCTTCTTCTCGTGTCTCAGATAAGCATTATCACAGAAGATATAACCATGCACCACAGAACAAATAAGTGCAAGCATATGGTCTGAAACAATAAAAGATTTTGTAGGAACTAAATCCTACATTGTTCGCCGCAGTCTGCAACTGTTTCGCACGTGACAAAGCGGGTTGTGGGTCAAAGGTTGACATCTGTGTCCCCCAAACTAACCCAAGCCAAAAAACAAGAAATTATACTGAGTCGAAACAGAAAGGATTTAACAAAAGTTGCTGACCTATGTCTTTGTCAAATCTGACATAAAGATATATTTTAAGTGATTGTTCACACCAGGAGTTGGCATGTCGGACACTAAAATAAAGACACGAACTACACCCACTTACTCATCAGCTGCTTACGTTTGCATCGAAAGCAAGGCCATGTGAGCACAATAGTAGATTTCTGGATAGTGAAAAGTTTTTACAAAGTTAGTGTATGCTCACTTGTTTACATAACTCATAACTGAAAAAGCTATTTACTTACAGAATACATACGCACTGCTTTCCAAATTCAATGGTCTATAGATTAATCATAAGAGTACTTCGCACCCAGGTGAGAGTAATCGTTGATATCTGTACGAGCATTTAGCTACCTCTTGACAGCTTAGAGCTGTTTGTTCATTCGCTGAGTAAGTATTTGTCAAGTAGACAAGTTTATTTAAATTATCAAAACCTAATGTGTAGCAAAGTATTTTGACTACAGAGACTATAAAAGTAATTGCTCAATAAGTTCTCAGCTGAATACGTTTAAATTCACCATTTCTGTGGTCAATGTTGACGATTTTATTGGAGCTGTGCGGCTACTCCAACATTTTTTGATCCCAGATGATGCTTTTATAGTTCTGCTCGATATCCATTTTCCCTAACACTATATTAAGGGTCGGTATAAATGACTCTCCTACAGTCCTACATTTTACAGAAAGAAGACTGCATAACGGGCGAACGGTGAGCTGAAGTATTTTTTAACATTAACACAGTCCAGTATAATATTGTAAACTGTGGTTTAGTCTGCAGTAGAGGTTTAAATGTTGTCAGCAGCAGACGGCGACACCGAAACCTCCAGAGACAAATGTACGATCAGAAAACTGTTAAATTTTGTTTGTTTGTTTACTCCATTTTAGAAACCTCTCACCAAAGTAGAAGCCCTTTCCACCAATGGCTGCAGTAGCATCGACAGCTTTCCTGTGCATACTGACGTCACTTCCTGCGTTGTACACCATGAGTCTGGTCGCAAACGTCACAGCTGATCACGCCGTGTCGTCATCGTCAGCACCAGGTGTGGGAGGTCTGGAGATGAGGAAGCTACGTCAGATCGAGGCAGAGCTCGAGGTGTTGAGAAGAACTGTGACAGAACTCAAAGCTGGTGCTCAGTGTGGTTCACAAAGGTCAGTGTGGTTCACAAAGGTCAGTGTGGTTCACACAGAGTGGAAAGGGGAAACGACAATTAACTGAACTATAGTGTTTATAAGACAGGGCGGTTTTGTAAATAACACAAATAAGCAAGAAAGTGTAAAGCTAATCTCGCATAAAATATTCTAACAATAAACTGTGTATGGCATTTGTTGTATGTAATAACTGTAAGAGGAAACCTGGTTATGGAATCTTATTACCAGTCTGCCACATTATCCATTCTGGTATCAGTGAAATAATTATCAAATTTTACAGTTTTAGCGTCGTACGCGTGTTTGCAATCATAGTGTCTGCAATGGCACCAGACTAAATGCGAGCAAATAAGCCGACCTAATTATGAGAGGAGAAACAAGATTGCAATTTATGTTTAAAATTCCAAAGACACCCGTGGAGCAAAATGTCTGACATATCTTAAGATACGCATGTTAAAGTAAACACGTCACGACCGTCTCTTTTCATTCCCCATCTTAATTATATTTCCAGTCCACAGTCCAGCCCACAGTCAGAAGAACTCAAAGAGGTGACGGCCGAAATACAGGGTCTCCGCTCGCAGTTTCGTGCTCTGCAGATGCAAAGAGAATTATCTGCCCTTCGTTCCGAAATTCTTCTCGCTCAGTCAGCCATGTTACCCGACACCGGAAGTAGACGCTCCGCCATGCCGGAAGACGATGCCAGTCAGCCGGGCTCAGAGTCTGCTGGGAGAAGAGTGGAGGATGGCAACGAACGACCCGGTGTTACCCGGAACATTCCGTCCACCCTGAGCACAGGTAAACGTTATGTCTGAATTTAGTAAAAAAATTTCTTCTGACATCATCTTCAACATCAGCTTTAGCTATCTAATAAAATAACCAGTGGGTGTCGGAATCATCCATATTTATCTTCCGTGTAGTTTTATGTGGACGCATTATACTTGTAGTCTACTGACCAGTATGACAATAAGAATATAGTCCATTGATCAACATGACTGAGAGTCCTCATTATTTTAAGGTGACCTGGATATCTCTGAGGTTAAGTGGTTATAGCCAAACTGTGGACTAAGTCACGTGGGCTTTAACATCTGTTTGTGTCTTTTAGGAGCTGTGTACGAGCACTGGGGCCACGAAGGATGTCCTAATAATACGGAGCTTGTTTATTCAGGTACCTGTGTGTGTGTGTGTATGTACGTGTACGTACGTGTGTATTATGTGAGCGTGAGTGTGTGTTTAATTGAGTGGGTGATGCATGTGTGTGCGTGCATGTAGGTGTGCTACATGTCTACGTATTTCGATCTCTCTGTCTCTTTAGGTGTCATCGGTGGCTCGAGTCACGGGCACACTGGAGCAGCCGCAAATGCTCTCTGTCTACCTTTGAACCCTGTCTTAGAGAACAGTCCTGGCTTGAGTGCTAATGCTGTTATTTACGGAGCTGAGTTCGAGGTGCAACCTCTTCCCCAACAAGACAATGACCCTCGCTGCGCCGTGTGCCGCGCTCCACGGACATCAGTCGTGATGCTGCCCGCAGCCAGCAGCTGCCACCCGGGATGGACGCTGGAATACTCCGGATACATCATGGCCGGACACCACACGCATCCCGCAGCCACAGAGTTCCTCTGTGTCGACAAGGAACAGCACATGCGCATTGGATCCGACAAGAACGACAACGGCTTTCTCTTATATTACGTGACCGCTGTATGCGGTAGCCTCCCTTGCCCGCCTTACGTAAGCGGGAAAGTGTTTCCCTGTGTCGTCTGCTCCAAGTGACAATGGTAACGACCAAAACATGCGTAACAGCTGGAGACGACTGAGTAAAAAAAAATTTTTTCAAAAGTATTCCTAGCTATCGTTGATTGTAGGAGAAGTTATTGTAAAAAGGGAAGCAAGCAAGCATTCAGTCAAACTTTGAAGAACATTAAAAATAAAATGTATTTCAATATAAACTAAAGATATTTCATTAAAAACTGTAATCATGTAATTTAATTGTAAATGATCTTGTACTTCATAGTTATTTATCCCGTATTTTGATTGCATTTACTTCTAACGTATTTTTATTAGAAACTGTCATGTATCTCATTCTTGCTATGCTAGTCCTTCATTTTATTTTAATAAAAAAAGAATTCAGATCAGCTTTAATGAAGTTTAACTCTGCTCATTAGTTAATAATTTAATTTTTTAATAAGTAAAAGATATAGATATACTTACTTTGTCAAAATGAGTTCAAAAGCAGAAAATTCATAGTGAACATCAAATTTTTGAGTAGATTGATTGATTTTTCCCTTTAAAATTATTTTTTCAGCATCTGTGCGCCGGAGTCGAAACGTAAGCAAATGTATGACATAAGATTTGTATCCGCTTCCTACAACCACTCTGCTGACATTTTTGTTTCTCTGGGGCTGTATTAGCAAGTTCATTGTGTCGTACCTTTGAAGTAAAATGATTTTATTTGTGTGAGTATTGGAAAATGTCTGTTGCATATGTGAGTGAATTCTGGACATTTCTTTTTAATCTTGACGTTCGTGTAATGATAACTTTTGACTAGAACGGGAAGGTCTTCATGACATTTTATACATATTATTTAATGCTAATGCACATCCACTGATGCCAGTATTATCGACCACCTCAGTTCTCCATGGATGCATTATCAGTTTCAAGCACGAAAATACTACTTGGCAATATAAAACTGGAAATAATTATTATCATGCAAACACCACATAAAAACTGTCTCTTAAAGCTCAGGATATCTTGTATAATACCTCACAAGTATCTAGTGAGCGCGTCTTAATAGCACTAACCAGTAACAAAAAAAAAGTCCCAAATGCCCACAATGCTTCACAATACACGAAGAATACGGAGGTAGGTGGGTGGGTTGAGGGGCAGAACCGTGAAAACCTTTCGCCGCACGATGTGTGCTAAGTCCTGATGGCGCTGCACGTGTCTTGGACTGTGTTAAGTGCACTGACAGTTCTGTCACATTTTGATTCCAAGTAGGTTCGTTGAAATCAAACCGATTTACATGCAAAATCCAGTCCCACACTTGACTGTCAAATACAATTGTGTCACACCATGAGCAGTCACAATTGTTGCAGTTGGTTTCTGTGAGTTTTTATCTGGCCATAAACTTTTTTAATACATGTTCACCACAAAGTAAATGAAAGCGCAGTCACTTCCTGACTGCCAATGGGCTGTACGAAATTCCATCTCTCTTTTAAACAGTGCCATCTTTGTAAAGTGTGGACCCGCATGTATAGAGACCTCTCCTCACTGTACAGCTGACCAGCTGACATCATCTTGAAAGCAGTCCCCCAACTTGCAGCCAGACACAAGCAAGCTTTGAGCTTTTCTCCCTGATAAAAGCCCTTTTTATTCTCTCCTGGGAGCAGACATCTCAGGGATGCCTAATTTTAGGAGGTCTCCCTCGCTTTTTAGGGGGATCTGGCATTCTTCATTCGGGATCTCATCTTTCTCCAAGGCATGTTCGCTGGCTGATTTTGCACAAGTGCGAAAAGTTCCACACAAAGTTTAATTTTTTTTTTTTTCGCAGTATTTTTCAGCTCGGTCCTTTAGCAAAATTTCCTACTGCCAGGACTGGAAAATTAAAAAAGTAAACATTAAACAATCTGACGGCTTTGTAATTACAGAAAATAGGAGTTAGAAACTGACAGGTTGCTATAGACCGAGATAGGACAGAATAGCTATTGTCTGATTTAGTTGTTCAAGTGTTCCATAGCCACAAATTGTCAACGATACACGTAAATAACGTGTACTCACTGACACGCTATCGATGAATAGTCTTACTGAATAGAGGATAAAAATAGACACTCCTAGATGCAAATAAAGGTTCAGTCAAAATGTACGTAGAGAAATAAATAAATTAAATAAACTCAAGCGGTCACAGTTCACAAAAAACTGAAAGAAGGAGAGGCTGATACTTTAAAAGTTCTCATGCTGTAGTTTGTTACTGTACAGATACAAAATACATGTTTCGAATTCTCAAATGCGGTAGACAGCAAGAGTGAATAAAAAAGGGACGAAACTCAGTCTAACTAGACCCTCGTTGTAGTTTTGAATTCTTTCCCTTTGACCGCTTTTCGCCGTCACATTATTTTCGATGAAGTCGTCGGATAAAGACTATTACTTGTATTCGGGAATAGTGTTTAACTGATGAGAGAAAAGCTATTTTTCAATTTTTGACTGGTAACTCAATAAATTTTGATAGCTGTTGTGAGTTCTGTTTTCTTACTCACATCAGTTAATTTTAATCCTGCTTTACAGGATGTAAAAACGTGGACTCGGAGAAGAGAATCCAGGCATTTGAGGACAAATTTTTAAGAAGTTTGCTTCGGATCTTGTCGAGAGAATATCAAACCAATATCTTTGTACGAAGCTTAGTCTCAAACTGTAATGTCAGGTTTATTATTGTATCCAGACTGATTTTGCTCAAGAATTTCTGAACTACTGGCGGCTATCAATAGCCATATAGGTATAGTCATAAACTGCTCGCAGCCTATGGCCTCGTACGAACTGTGGAGGTCAGTGAGACACACCTGTCTGCTAGCTGAAATGCAGCTAACATAACTTGTACGTAATACGTAACTTGTAACATGCAGGTAATATCATCTGAAGATCACTGCACAAGGCGCATAGCAAAAGCTAAAGGTCGTCCCATGACCTTTGTCAGGTCGATAGGAAGTGAGGAGACTCACTTTCCTCGGGGCCAGCTGTACGTGAGGGCGGTGGGCATCTCGTCTTTCTCGCTGCCTCACCTCCCCAAACCCCTTTGGAGTCAGGCACCCTTTTCCGCAAACTAGTTGACTAGGGAAAGGGAGCTACACTACACTATGGAACCGGCACACAAAACGAGAGCTGAACAGTAGCGCATGTTAATGGGACGTAACAACTGCTGACATTTCTGTTTGAGGGCAGCAGAGTAGCGGCGCTTGAACATGAAGACTGTATCTGCTAGCAAGTAGTATCGTAACAACATTCATATAGCAGAAACAGATCGAGATGTGTCACGCAAGGATCTTCTGCTGGTGGAAAAGCCAGGAACATTACTATCAAAAGAAAAAAACATAAAAATGCAGCCAAAGTAAAAAATAAACCAACTAACAAATTAAAATGGCTTCTAGTGACTTCGTCTTTAAAATTTTGCGCACAGGAGAACAAAACAAACCAAAAACAAAAACAAAATAATTCCATGCGCTACTGTCAGTGACGTGTTAATAGGGCTATGAAGGCCCTATCTCAATAGACAGCAGGCCCTCATAAACAGTGTTAGTAGATACTGAGCAAGATATTGATATTGAACAAAATAATGTTAGCAGATACTGGACAAGATATTGGGAAAGCAAGACAGTGAGGATACAAACAGTTGATCATATCGGAATCACAATAACACCGACATTTTCTGCTTAGAAGATTGAGTAAGGCGTCTTGCACGTTTGCTAACAACTTGATGCTTCAAAGTCTCTTTTTAAACAAGTGTAATACAATCCCATCTCCCCATGACACAGAAAGCTCGCACCTCTCTCTCTCTCTCACAAACACACACATGTACACCGAGAGAGAACAAGAGAAATTGTTTCCTATAACGGGTTTTTATTTTTATTTGTTTTTTTTTTTATTTATTTATTTTTTTTTTTTTTTTGCTTGACCAATCAGTGAACAGCTGTGAAATCCTGAGCATGACGCTTCCATTACGAAAGTGGTCCATCGTTTCTACAGAAGAGCGACATGTATCTATATCTCGTTGCTCTAGTTCGTATTATGCATCCAATTCCTCGCCGTCTTTGTCGTCCGGACAGGAGAAGGAAAATCACTGATTTGCTCTCACATGGTCATTAAGGATACATTTATAGGTGTCGTTTGTTCCTATTTTTTGTTATCGTCTGCTTACATCCTTTATTACTGTTTGTAATGGACACGTTCTTCCACCTGGGGGAGGGGTATATGGAAGAGATGAGGATGGAAAGGAAGAGAAGGGGAAGGTGGGTTAGGAAAGTCCTCGCTGTGTTGGTTGCTGTTGCTTCTAACGACAGTATAGTATGTCTTATCCCTGTGGGTAGGTTGAGACAGCTGTTAAAGTTTATTTCAACCTTTATTTGTCTAAGACCTGTCTGAATTTTTTCCCATCTTGAAGAAATATAATTGTCTATTGTATAGATATAAATGCATATTCGTTATTATCATATTTCTATCATCAGTTTATATTTTTTTATCATCATCTTTCCATATATCATCGTTTCTCCATATTCGTTATTATCATCCATCTTCATTCATTATTATCGTCTGCTCATATTATTTATTATCGTCTGATCATATTCGTTATTATCGTCCGTTTGGATTATTTATTATCGTCATTGTTCTTGAGTTAGACGTCTTTTCCATTATCGCCAACAGTAGCAGCATGAGAGGGAGTGATCAATCCACCCAAATAATTTCTTTCTCGACCTAAAACCTTGCTGTCGTTCCAGACAACAGCGATTTTGTTGTCGCGTCAATGACCATCATTTTGTCGTCATTTTCTGTAATATCCGTTATTTTACCGTTATACAGACAGAAATTATGTCGACTTAACCACCGTCTCCTGAACACTGGTTAGGGGGCAGGTAGTCAATCGTTGGTGATGGCAAGGGTCAGCAAATTTCCCGGATAATCAAAGCCTGGACTACGCTGCTACACAACCGGAAGCTGGGAGAAGCTGGGATGGTGGTCATGGTGACTGGTAAATGTACACACAGTACACTAAGGTCCAGATTGGTGTAGTTGACGTGTCAATAGCTGTACATATATTAGATTGGTGGTTGTGATATGCAAAATTGTTAGTAGTTTACATTTTGTAGACAGACTGTTGCGATATGTAATAGCTGTACATAGAGTAGACAGACGGTCGTGATATGTCAACATAGACTGACGGTAATTTAATGATTATACATATATTAGACAGACAGACGATCATGATAGTTATATAGCTGCAAATATAGTAGAAGGACAGGATATTGTAACAGCTGTACATATAGTGTACAGAAATAAGAATGCATACAATGTCACAATGGTCATCAGGTCATCAGTACGGTGACACAGCCAACGACAATACGTAACGAAAACACGCCAAGAAACGTCACACATCGACCCCTCCTTGACCTTCACACCGCTAAGTTCAAAGGATACCATGACCTTTTTCTTCTCTCTTTTTTTTTTTAACTTCTTCATTTGAAGGAATGGTTGAAATAGATGGACAGGCATGAACGCAAAAAAGCGCATCAGACATTAGACTCTCCCCGCCCTTCACAATCAGTCACAAAATCGTCGAAATTACAGAGCCATTGCTGTGCCAACAGTCGTGGCGGGTGGAGAGAAGGGTAGGGGTGGTTAGTGAGAGTAAATGGTGGTATCCTGTTCGACACAACGATAAAAAATAACGCATAACGATAAAAACATGTAGTCGCTGCCGGCTAAATGTTTAGCCTCGTCCCGCAAAGCGCGAGGACATGGACACGAAGACAAGGCTGGCACCCAGACAATCCAGTGGAACTGTAGTGTTGCAGGCTGTCCACATGGCGAGTGGGTGATGGAACACATTTCTCGGTGCAAATACAGGCAGTGCGACATTTTCTCGCTAAAAGTAGGGGTGGGTGAGGTGGAACGTGAAAAAGTCATTGATGCTGGAAAGGGCAGGCAACTGTTGCGTGGGCCGATGGGAAAGGAGTGAGAAACATTGAGAGAGAAAAATAGGCAAACAGGAACTTGATGACGTGGGACACCGGACACAAGAAACGCTTTTCCTACTATTTGTGCATATGTAATACAGACAGGCAGACATGCAAACACACTCGCGCACACACACACGCACGCACACACACACATATTGATGAAGTGTTGCTGGGGGAAGTGATCTGTGGTCGCCACTAGCGCACGCAGCGAGGGTCCTCTTCACGAACTCATGCGTTAGCAAGTCTGGATCGATACCCGAGAAGGAGGGAGACATGAACACAGGAACAGACGGTCCGAGGGCCATAGAACACAGGGCCGTCTCAGGAGGGCCTCGCGTGGGCAATACAAGATTGTTTTGTCTTTGTTTTTCTTCATCATCATCATCATCATCATCATCATCATCATCATCATCATCATCATCATCATCACTCATCAATTTCCTTTCTCTTTCACATACTGTGTTTCCCCCACCCACTTTGACTCTAACACAGGAGAATTTTCTGTGGAAAACTCCATACAGCAGAAACCGTAACAACAGGTTGCGATGAATTTCATGACAATCAAAAGGACCTTGACTGCAGACTCAATTATTCCAAAACACATTCAGAAGAAAAAAAAAATGGTTCTAACTGATTGACATCGATCTCTCTGCTGCAACAGCACATTTTTATCTACATTGCCATACTGCACGACAACAGTTAGACCAAGAGAGCTGGAAAAAATTGAAATCTATAAATGGCAATCAGGACAAGAATTATCCTCCCGGCAGCCCATCTGGAAAATTCTGGACACGTTTGTCTCAACTACCAGCATTTTTTTTTTTTTTTTGCGTGTTGGCGAATGATGCTTTCGCTTCTTTCGAGTCGGTAGTCAACTCATTATAAGGTTCTAACTCTGCCTTTAAAGACCTACCAGAGTGAACATGGTTTTTCTTTTCAATAATATGACCTGGCTCAGTAAAAAGATCCCCCCGCCACCTCAAATATCTGGATGGAAACCTCCTTACCCTTCATTCTCGAGACACAAGCCAACAAATATCATCAGAGCACAGAAATAGGTCAAAATCAATGACATCACGAATGTACATGGGTATGCCTACCTTGTGAAAGGTGCAACAACTGGGAGAGTAGTAGACATTTGTATCTATGTCATCAAGGGATTGACTTCTGTGCAGTTGTATCTTCGTAGGCTTTCATTTTGAAAACGGATTTTGTATGTTTGTTTGGAGGAAGTTATCTACTCAGAAAATTTTCGGAAAATTCTATTTTGTACTGAGCTTAATACAGTCATTATTATTATTTTATTTTTATTTTTTTGCACTGTTGTAGACCTTTAAAAATGCGGCCAAGTAAACTGTCTGTTTTACTTCCAAGAGGACATAATTTCTGTCCTCTATGATAACCTAATGGTAGAAGCAGACAATATAAGCAAGTTATCTCTTCACAAGCTGTAAAAGAACTGTTTACTTCACAAAAGCAGTTTTCCATGCATTCAAAGGAACCTTGATATTCAGTGACATTTGTTAATCATGGTGGCTTTGAACACAGTTATCTTCATCAGAGTTGTCGGTAAATTTGTTCTTCTTGCACGTTAATAGCTGCTTGCCCTGCAGGAGAGAGAGAGAGCAGATAATGACAATCAATTGACAATTACAGTTCTGCATTGACGAAATGATAGCAGTGTTGTTATTTATAACCATCCCTCACCCTAAAGAGTGACAATCTTATCAGCTATAAATAAAATGATAAAACAATGTTCGAAATACCATGAGAGGAAGAGTTACAAGTAACAGTACAACAGACAGGGTAGATAATACATGGAGGGATGTAAGTGAACAAGCAGACAATACATCACACAAAGAATAATGCGACGCCAGCCCAACGATAAAACCGTTCTCTGATATTTCCTTTCCGCGGTCCATATGAATGAACCCGACATTTTGCCAGAGTAATAAAGCCAAGGGAAGTAAGATATAAGCAGGTATATGCACATTTCAGGAGAAGGCAATCTAAAAATCGATGCCTGCATCGTAGTTTTGTCCCCTGGCGGTCACAATTTAAAAAAGGAATAAATCCCCTCACATGGGGACGTGCGGCCGGCCGGCCAGCCAGCCAGCCGTAGGAAAAAGCTGCGCATCGGCCGACACCACCACCATCGACAGCGCCAGCCACAGAGTGGTGGCAGCAGCATTTCCAGAATGACGGTTAGTGTCGCGAGCGGCTGTGCACCGCACACTGCCCGCCTTGCTCTGCCCTCCACACTGGCGCAGGCACGCGAGCGACAAGATGGCGGCCACCAGAGCCAGAACTGCCAGGCACTCATCTTGCCACCCAGCAGCAGCAGCAGCCTGTCTTCTAACACCCTCGCTTTGCTGTCGTGATCCTTGCTGAATGTCAAGTCGCTAGCTGCGCCAGATGTGTGGAGGTTTCGCCTTCCCCGACCGTCACCATGTCGCAACCTGTCGGGAGGAGAGCAGAACCAGGTAAACATGTCTGACAGTCTTGTTTCCATCCGTACTTGAGCAACTGTGAGTGTATCGACTCCGACATCAACGATTATCTGGCGTATAGTAGGAGGTTAAAACAGAAAGTTACCCGGTACTTTCCACCCCACCACACCCCCTTCGTCAACAGCAAGGTGGACGGTTACAAGAAACAAAGGACGTCGGTTAATGACACTTCTGTTGGTGCTGTCAGAAATTCGTGCACGAAATCGATTGGCTAGGACTTCCGTCGCCTGCAGGTTCAGCAACAAAGGTTTCTGTGGCTCTTGAAATATTTTGTTGATGAATGCCTAGCACGTGGTGGTAAGTGACTGCGTCCCTCTCGTTGTCATGAGAGTCGACCTCCCAGTCTCCCCAAGGCCGACATCGGGTGTGGACGAACTCTAGGTAGTGGTCCTGTACTGTATCCAGCAGTTGGGAGGATTCCATAGAATGTGTGTACCTTCAAAGAAGAATAAATATTCCCGTAAAGTTTTGTATGTGTGGATCAGGACGGTAAAAACGTAGACAGGAGGTTCGGATTTTACCAGGGCACAGAAATATTTTTTTCTAAATAGGGCAAGTTTAACTGGACCATGATATAGACTTTGCTGCTCAAACATCACAAGCATCAGTCGTGTCTGATCAGATCAGGGATTCAGTCGCGAATATGAGGCCTGTAAGAACTCGCCAGAGAAAGGAGAGGTCCACAAGGTAGATAACTCTCCGCGACCTTGAGAGACGACAGGCATGGGGTCATGACATCCAGCGCCCTACGCGCAGAGGGTTGCGCCCCTTCGCTTGTGGTCGAGGATAGCAACTTCGATCTCTTATCCCCTCTGGTGATCCCACTGCCCTCATCCAACCTTGGGGAGGAGGACGTTGACCCTACCACGGCCTCCTCCTCGTCTCTGGCTACCTCTTCCTGTTCGTCGTTGACGAGAGTGTTCGTCTGTCTCTTGGGTGACCTCCGATACGATGAGGTCACACATGCGCATGGGCTTCTCCACACCGCTTGTGACGTAGACTGCGCCATCATCATCAGCGGCTACAGGCTGCCTGTCTGGAACTCCGACAACAACGCTGTGGCGAGCCTCAAGACCCGCAACTCCTTTGGCAGCGCCGCCAAGGCGGACGTTCTTATCACCCCTTGCACCAGCGCCGCCGGAAGTGCCCTAGTCGTCGCGTCACGGGTGGACTTGTTGCTGGTGTACGTCCTGTGTTTGCTGTTATCGCTGTACACCTTTGTGCTGCTCGTCACCGCCTTCCGCACTCCCAGCATGGGGAACGAGGGCAGCGCCCTCTCTAGCGAGTCCAGTACTCCGTTGTCGGAGTACCAGTCCATGTACTCTCTGGGTTCGCGGGTGCGCTCCTCCGTGGAGAGCACCCGGGCTCCGTCACCGATGGAACCGCCGGAACCGGACCTGAGTCACCTGACGGAAGAGGAAGTGGCCAAGATCAAAGAGGTCATGAACCGGGCCAAAGCCATGCAGGAAGAGGAACAGTCACGTGCAAGGTAAGGATGGGTGAGGGGGATTGTTTTGGAAAGATGTGATGGCAGAACTCAATCATTAGAAATTCACGGACCTGACTGACCCTGAGGGTATCACATGACCCTGACAGTATCACATACAACATATGCCAACACCAGAAGTGAACCATTTCCGTTCCGATTAATGCTACGTCGCCAGAAACAACAAAGATTCACCTCCTTCACTTGTAAATATGTAAACATGGTGTGTGTAAACATGGTGTGTGTTGGTGTATCGTCCTTTTCTCTGTCCTCCTGTGACCTGACCTCTTCATCCTAGTGCATTTTTCTTGTTGATCTGTTTATTATTTTGTCATATTCATTGCCCCATAATATTCTCAATGTTTCCACTATAAAGGACATGGGTTTTCAAAATTCATCATCATCCTTCTTCTTCTTCTTCTTCTTCTTCTTCTTCTTCTTCTTCTTCTTCTTCTTTGTCATCGTCGTCCTCGTCGAACACGTAACTAATAAATTGTTGTACAGAGCCATGATGACCAATGAAATCGAAATAAACTGCGACAGCTCAAAAGTTAGCCTCGTATCCATGTTTCTACTGTTTGTTCGTTCTTCTGATAATCTGACATGCTGAAGTCAGTTGGGAACACCATTCAATATCCACCATGAGACGCAGACACCGTTCCCGTCTTCCTGTGTTTCGCGAGCGCTTCCTCTCTCTCTCCAGGTTCTGTCTGACATGTAGTGTTTCCTTAGTCAGCTCTAGTGAGAGACCATATTCTAAAGTGGCTAGCAAGTTCAAGGGTTACTCCCCACCACAATTCCATTTTCCCCGCGCAAGGAATTAACTTGACCCTTGTCTCTACTTGTCGAGGGCTTGGAGCATAGTCCTGTCTGCCTCTGACAATCGCAAAATGTCGGGTGGAAACCAGTGGCATCGGACAGAAGTCTGAGTAAAGGCCGGCTAATTGCATTCAATTTTTAACCAATTTAATTTCAGAAAGTTTCAAAGCATTACTTTCAGAAAAAAAAACCTTCCACATTCCAATCAGAAAGACATTGCAATATATTCAAATCACCGACATGTTTCAGACAGCATCATGTGGAAATCGCACAGGCTGTAGTTTAAGGTGTTATTACAAATTATCTGGGAGGAATATTTTACCAGCTTGTCAGATGCAATGTTCATCAATGACAGTCCTGTCATGTCCGTTTACCCAACTCATGCCAGCCTCCCGCCTTCATGCAAGTAGGTAGTCTGATGTACCCTGCTGACCTGGTCGAGTTGTACTAGGTGCTTGCATGGAGAAATCACATCAGGTTTGATGGAGCAGCGTAGAATAAACAACAAAACAATAACAAAAAACAACCTGAGCAGCTAGCAGCTTGACCGCCATCTTGATCAGGCAGCCACCTTCAGCCGGGTGGCAGCGAGAAGTGCTGGTCCTGTCATTATGACAGTGGCTGTTGTCGCCTGCTCGGTGGTCAACAGAGGTTTGGTGCAAAGGGGTGGCGGTGGGTAGGGTGGGATGGGGTGGAGTTGAGTGGAGTGGGTGGGGATGGGAGGCTCGGTCGAAAGCGGTGCAGGCGGAGGCTGGGGTGTGTGTGGAGGGGTGAGGATGGTGTTTGTGTTGGGTTTCCCAGTGAAGGTCGTGTGCAGCATGGTGTGGATGGCTGGCCGTCTCCGATCAGACCCACAATAACAACACGCTGCCTATTGATCTGACGCCCACTGTGCTGGCTGCCCACTGACTGGATAGCTGGAGACAAACAGGGATTCTCCCTACTCACTCCACACATCTTATTTCCAATTATTTTTTCTTTCTTCCTTTCATTCATTCATTTGTTTGTTTTCATTTTTTGATTTTTTTTCTTCTTTTGTTCACTTGTTAATCTCATTTTTTTTCTTTCTTTCTGTCTTTTTTTTTCTTTCTGAATCTAGCTGATGTTTCTGTCTGAACAATTTTTTCTAATTTTCTTTATTTTTCACTTCTCTTTTGTTGAGGACGACCACAGGTTTATCCAAAGCATTTTTTTTTTATTTCGTTCATCGTCCACCGGGATTTCTCTTGTACGAGGGCTGTATGGGTGGGTGGGGAAGCTCGACCAGGAGGGAGGGAGTACATGTTTATCTGCCTGGCTGCAAATGTGAGTTAAGAGCCAGGGACACAAGCTAAATAGGACCCTCGATGACATTTATCTGTCTGCGAGCTTAAGACTTACAGACAAGGGGATATGTCACCCGCAAAGCCAGGGGTCCCCTAGGTGCATCAGCCATTCATGTAGGGATCACGTGACTCCTACAAGCAGAAGAGAGGCTGCAGGGCGAGCAGGGACTGTGATCATTGATTATGTTTGATGTGCTGCAGTAATATGATCTGAAGTGAAGTACAATAGCAATAAGAACCGACCTCGAGGCTGTAATGTGACTCAAAGTACAATAAACACCTGGGTGACGATGGTCTAGCGATGTAGTCTCACCCGAAGGAAAAGAAGTATATTAGGGTGGCCATCAAGGGTACTGAGATGTAATATAATCTAAAGTGATCTCACACGGGTGAGCATGAAAGCTTGAGTGCTGCTTGGGATGATGATGCTGAGGAGGAGGAGGAGGAGGGAGGAGGAGGAGCGTATGATTTTGACTTTTTTGACTACTTTACGTTTTCATTTCAGTTTATGTAAATCATTTTATTATTTCACGTGGAGAAAATTATGTGTTGACTTTTTTATCAGGACAATTTCAAAATTATGTTTGGTGTCTGCTTGTTTGCGCAGCTTGCCTTTTTCTGTGTTTAAAGAGTTCCCCAGGGCACAGAGCCATTAAGCTAAAGTAGAAGTGACTGCCGGGGGCTCTGCCTGTAGCCCATTGGCTTGCATTTGTTTGCGCATGCGCGCACGTATGGGAGAGCATGGCCAACAGGGGTAATCAAAAGATGACATCAAGATTGTTCAAAGCATATTGCAGCAGTGCTATGTCTCCTATAGTGACCATATCATTTGGCCACTTGTTTCGTTATCTCTATCGTCGAGAGCATTTAAACAGTGGGGCTTCGCAAAACATTGCCATTCCCACGAAACCATTGTAGGGAGGAAGCCTGGCGCCTGGGGTTCGCAAACCAATCAGTTCACTTTTAACCTCAAAATGCGCTTGAAGGCAGACGAGGGGAGTGTTAGTTGGCGCAAACGAAGGCAAACACTACACACCCACAAGACCACCATCATGGCTGACAGGCAATAAATATTACCGTATTTCCAAATTTTTCAAATTTGCTGTTTGAAAAAAAAAAATCGTAAGGGGGATAACTCTGAGTTATTTAGATAAGCATGCGGTCGATCTTGCAATCACGTGACTAGCGGAGCTAAAACACATTATCCTAGAGAGTATGATGATATCCGGACGATGAAATAATCTACAGTCGTTCGTGTGCGTCCTTCAGTGCCGCCATCTTGAAAGTAGTGACGGTGGTAGGCTGCGTGGTGGGGGAGACAGTAGGAGGGTGGTGGCATGCCAGAGTCGGTGATGGAGCAGCTGCTGCTAAATCTCTATTATAGCCAGCACCACTACCCGACAGGAAAAACAGTTTTGTTGCCAGTAAAAACAGATTCGTCCTCAACATCGCACTAGAAGTGTCTGCTGACACGAGGACGCGAGGTGAACGATGTTCTTCATCGCCGTTGTCCTTCTCTGGCATACTTTCCTCAGATTAACACTGACCGCGAGACAAAAGCAGATCTTTAAATCATCTGCCTGCCTGCCTGCCTGCCTGCCTGCCTGCCTGCCTGCCTGCCTGTCTGTCTGTCTGTCTGTCTGTCTGTCTGTCTGTCTGTCTTCTCTGCTCTTCTCTATAAACTTGTCTGTCCGTGTCTGTCTGCAATTTTGTTAGTATGTCAACAAGTCTGAATGCTTGCCTGACTTTATGTCTGTCTTTTTTTGTTTGTCTGTCTGCATGTTTCGTTCTTTCCTCTGTTGCTGTCACTTTTGTCAGTCAGTCCCTGATCTCTTTTATTCCTCTCAGTAACTGCCTTTGAGACTTCTTCTCTTCATGTTTCCAGTTTCTTGCAAACAACTCAACTTATACACATTTCAGTTTCCCAGCATGTAACACAGTTTAAACATTTTTTTCGGGATCTTGTGAACACTATAGTTTATAGAGGTTTCCAGTTTCCCAGTGAACCACTGTGTTTAAGTGGGTTTCCAGTTTCTCGTTTAAAAGCAAACGTTAATGTAACTTTCATGTCGGTCGGTTGACGCCGTTGAAAAATGTTTTTAAATTTTGCTTTTTGCACTTACTTGTGTAAGTAGTGTGTGTATTTACTTGCCTACCCCCGTATGTAACAAGTTTATACTTATTTTGTATGATTTTTTTTAGTATGCATACTTATTTGCGTCTTACAGTGTTATTGTGGCTAGGTGTGTACTCAATTATTTGTGTTCCTGTTTCGTGACAGTTGCCTTTCTTTATTTTTTCATTCCATCGTCTTTTTTTCTTCATTCATCCATTTGTGTTTCTCTCTTCACTATCGTTATGAAGCTGAATGTCAAAAAAATTATAATAAATCGGAATATACTTGTGTACAACTGCTTTAATTCTAACGGAGATGTCGTTTTCTCTCTGATATTTTTACTGGCTCGCAATTTTCTTCTCTTCAAGAACAGAGTTCACGCAAAGGTTGCAGACAAAAATGTTAACGTCAGCATCACGGTGTGATCAGTCATCATCATCATCATCATCATCATCATCATCATCATCATCATCATCCTGCTGTCTTCAATCAGCAAGATGTGTATGTATGTATGTTTGTGTTTATGTTTGTGTTTGTGTTTGTGTATGTGTACGTGTTCGCATGCCTGTGCGCTCGTGTCGACTGCTATGAGCTCCTCCCTCCCACCATCTCCATCCATCTCTACCCACCCACCGCTGCCCACCCCACACATATTTGAAAAGAAAAACAACGTTTTCGGGCCGGCAGTGCACCGGGCATGAATATTTAATGGGAGGCAATTGTCAGGTTCAAGAAAATCCCACCGACTGCCGCTCCTGATGCTGCTGGCAACTGGGTGTCTTTGGGAAAAGATCTTCTCAGAGTCACAACCTCGGTAGGTTCAAGGAATTTGTCACTTCTCAGTGTAGATAAAGCGAGGAAAGCGGAGCAAAAATCTCTCTCCCTCCCTCCATCTCTCTTTGTCTTGCCTTGATCTCCATTCCTCTCTCTCTCTATTAGTCTTCCTTGTCTCCTTCTTTGTTTTGAGTTGGTTGTTGTGCACATGCATATGTGTTTGTGTGTGTGTGATAGAAATAGAGGGTTGGGTGTGAGTGTGTGTTTTGTGTGCTCATCTGTGAAGATAGTTTACACACCTACCCATTGTAAGAATTTTTTCCTTTTAGTACTGTAATGAGTAAACGTGAAGTCGCGTGGTATAAATTACTAGTAGTGGTATGTGAAGCCATGGAAATAAAATGGATGAGAGAAACGAACTTTGGTTTCAGATGCACAACAAAATATTCTTAGCGAGAAGAACATGTCTTTGTGTGAAATGTTCTGAGACGTGTAAGTCATGTTCTTTGTGAGCCGTGCTACCTATGTTCACTCAAGCTTTTTAATTTTTTTCAAAGTTTTTCGAACGTCTCCTTTTCTTATTTCAATACTTTTTTTCTATGTTCGTATTTTATCAGATGAAAAAGTAATTTTTTTATAGACTTTACAGTTTAAAACCGGATTAAAACGTGTTTTGGCCGTCCAACCCAACGGGGAATGAGACATGACAGGTCTTTGCAATGACAGGCAAGTGAATAATTTATGACAAAGAAACACAAATTTTGAAACAGAAAAATTACAAAATGTAATTGGGAATAAGCGATGGACAACTCAGCAACTAAATGTAATAAAGGCAAGAGGTAAAGCCCTTGCTTACTACTACTAATAATAATAATATAGTTGTATAGATGTTGTTAGAACGGTTACCCGACAGTTGTTTAAATATTGCATGGGCTGGTTTCATGTCTAGAGATAAGACTACAGTTGTACTGCTGGTATGTAAACAGGACTGGAAGAGGTATCGCATATACTTTTCCATAATTTATTGCCACGTGTTGATCGATACCACTCAGAACAATACACTCCGAGTGTTCAAAATGGCGGCTCCTTGGTTGTTTCGTTCTCTTCATTCGAGTCTTTCCTAGTTTCTTTAGGTTTCTGCGTATTCTGGAGAGTTTGTATGATTGTTGATGTGTTTGGTCTAGAATGTACTTACCGTTACTGGCTTAGACCGATATTGTTTCGTGTATACATTTGTCCTTAAGAAGAAAGGTCATTGAGAAGCTTTGGTGCGGAGATTGAAGAGTTTCATCGTAACGATCTTCTCCTGAATTTACTTCCATTAATGTCTGGTTGCTTCCACTCCCGTGTTGCTATCGATACGTATCGGGAGATGTCGATACCGTTCCTTTGATGGTGAGTGTCGCACTCAGACTGAATTACTGACTGAAAACACTTTTCACTTACCTCAACATCCTCGTTCCAAGACATCCACCATGTTCTTAAACATCAGGCTGTACAACTCGCAGTCTGTGAAACCAGTCGGTTGGATCTCATTGCTGAATACATCTTGAGCATGACATTTTATTTATCACTGAGATGTGACCACGTGACATCCATGATTAAGAGTGAAGAACTCACCTCGCCAGGTTACAAATTCATTTCCTTTCCTTGATCATCACAGAGATGGTCTTCACATCTTCCTTTCCTTCTGTGTCCATATCTCATTCGTCCACAATTTTCGAGGTTGTGGAACTCACCTCAAAACATCTCCTTCCATGAGTTTACGAAATTCTTAATCATATTTACTTTCAACTACAGCATTTCTCAGATAATCCTCTTTCTATGGAAATATTATGGACCTAAATTATTTGTAATCAGACCATCTACTAACTTGCTCTTCATCGTCACCTGCAGTGAGCGCCTCATTTCTGACCACCTTGCCATCAACTTCATAGTTGAGATAGTGAGACCAGCACATAAAATGGTTGTTCGCCGTGAGTGGAAGGCCGTCCAGACTTGTCTGTTTGTTGATAAGACTGTTCTGTGTTGTTTTCTCAGAAGGACTCGTTGTTTGACTGTCTTCCACAGGGTCTTTGAAATGATACTGCAGACTTCTGGATCCCGTTTCGCCTGACAATGGCTATGTTGCGAACAGACCTCTAGGTCCCTGCTTCATGTGGAGAAGCCAAACAAAGCAGAAAGAGCGTGGAGGAAATCTGTCTTGACATTCATCTTTAAAGAGAATAACCAGCTGGTCAAAAGTGTCATCAGTGCTAAGAATAAATGTTTTAAGGAACGCATTCTGCAGGCTTTCTCTACCAAGGAAATGTTCTCACTTAAGGCTTTTGTCGGCCATTATGGACATCATCAGCCCCGACATTGTCCCAGACTACCTTAAGACCACCATTATGTGCCACTCCTAAAGGGGTTGGACTTCGATGCTGATGAGCTACCGTCCTAATGTTTCTAATCTTCCCTTTTTGTCAAGCTGCTAGAGTATATTATCTATGGCAAACTCGGTGAAGACCATACTCGCCACTCTCCTCTTACTTGTCTGTCAATCTGCCTACCGTCCTCACCACAGTACATAGACAGCGCTCCTCCCTGTGACCCCTGACCTCCTCTGTGTCACTGACAAAGGTCTGGTTCTGACTTATTCTCCTTGATAGTCTGGTCAATCTGCTCTCTGTTTCGTTTTGGGCAATCAAGTCACCATCTGCCCACTTCATTCGGAGGCTGATATACTCCACGCTGCCTTCCCTTTGCTCTCCTGGCCAAAGAGTCTTCGCCTCCATCGGCCCCTTGGTTAAAATTAAAGAACTTTCACCTTTTGCTCTTCAATAAATGAATATGCTGTTGTAATGCTTTTAGATTAATCTCTCTTAAACATAATTATAAAGGCCTATTTTTTTAACATTTGTCTTTTTGTCTCACCTTAATGCCTCCTCTCACAACACAGCTGCATGCATAGAAGAAGAAGAGAAAGTAGCAGGAACAAAAAAAAGGTCTCTCAGATATTGACCAGGTAAAATGAAAATGCTGTATCAGAATACACACAGGAAAGGCAGTTTTCAGGTTTGGGTAGCGTATTGAAAAAGATTTTCTTGAGCCGTTACAGGATTATTTTATTGGGGTGAGTGCAAGAGAGAAGGGTCCAACTAAGGGCGAAGTTAATGGGCAGCAACCTGACGACCCTTCCTATAAACCACGGCCATAGTTCCCTCTGTTTCGCTTTCAGACTTCAGAATCGATTGAAGCAACATTTCCAACTAGGATGCCACGAAAAAAACTGCTAGATATGTATAGTCGGGCCTCCCAATTCGTTGGGTCTGGACTCCTGTGACTATAGAAAATCCGCGAATAACTCTAGCCCCTTCCTCCCCCCTTCTACTCAAACCTTCTCTTCAAGAACCTTCTTCTTGAGGTGCCTTGTGGTCGACTTGGTGATGCCGTGGTGGTGACTTCACAGAAAGAAGAACATCTCGACCATTTTTTTTTTGGTAGTCTTCACTCCTGTCTCTTGGAGGAGTTCAGAAGCCCTATGCAAAAATAAATAAATAAATAAGCGAGATACATGATGAGAGAGCCAACACGACCGGTGTCCATCGATTCCTTCTTTATCAGACGATATCGCGCCATTCACATCGCCTCCTCCTGTTACCAGTTGCAAAACCTCGCAAGAATCCGGTGTCTGGAGAGACTCTTAAAGTCGCCAGGTGGTCCATCCTGTTGGCAAGGGTGCCCTAGTTCTCGTTCTTTGCTCAATGAGAAACCTTACAGCTGTTAAAGTGGCTCACAGCTAACGTTCCATCTCTCTATTTCTGCTTATCTGTCCATCCATACCTCACCTAATTTACATTTCTCTTACATTTAATATTTTTTCGTGATTGATATATCACAGATTTTTTTTTTTATTATCTATGGCATTTTATGAAATAATAATAATAGAACATTTGCAAAAAAAACACTCTGTTACTGACAAGGAAAAAGCTTCAATGGCAAAGAACAACAAAAAAGGCAGAAAAGTAAACATGTAAATATGCAAATACAAATGAATCACATGATGGCACAGAGGATATGAATAATGGAGGCAGGTGCAGAGACAAGGAGCATCCCCCTTACGACATGTAATAGAAAATGGCGGAAGAAACAACAGCGTATGAGCAATGGATGGGAAGAAGACTTGTCGGCGGTCGCAGCCTCTGACCTACTTGTGACGTCACTTCCTTGGCGGCGACGCTAGCGACACATTTCTCGGCCTCTTAATCGATATTTCGTGACTAGGATCGATCACCAGCGATCTGCAGCAACAAAAAGACTGAAGCCAACCGCACTCGCACCACTGGGATCACGTGGGTGGATTGGAAGTATGGCGGAAGTGCAAGGTGGCAAGGAAAGCTCAAGAAAACACAAGACCTGTCTTGGCACTGTGTATAATTTCCGCAACGATCAATCAAGTATTGTCACTGTCATCGTGCACGATAAGAGTAAATGTTCCCGAGTAAACAGAAGTCTTATATTGGGATATTCGGCTGGTGCATCAGGACATAATGGCTGTCCCCGAGATAAAAAAGACTGAAGGAAAGAACAGATGCAGGACAAGAGAATTCGAACGAATGAAGAAGGTTTTTGTATTGGTGTCCTGTCCATCTTGTTTGCTAGCTTTACAACAGCTATCGACTGTAGTCAAGAACAGCAGTAGGCTAATCCCGGACTATGGACAAGGATCTGAAGCACACACAGAAGATTATCTACTGAGCCTCGTCTTCGCTTGGATTAATCGATGATTGTCAGCATGGCGTGCTGCCACTGAGCAATGTCAAACTTGTTAGTCCTGTCGGAAATAAATATTTACAGGACTGAGGATAGCAGCTGATTCAGATTGAAATGGCTCAGAATAAATATTTTTAGAGTGAAAACAGGAACCGGAACAAAGTAAATATTAACAGATTTTTACAAAAGCTAGTTTACAATAAATATTTACAAACCGAAGACGGTGGCTGCATCAGAATTCATTTTTTTAAACAAAGTGGGTAGTAACGGCTTCAGAATAATTATTAGTAGAATAAAGATAGAAATCGTTTTTACAAGAAGTATTTCGGACTGAATGGCTCAGGATAAATCTTTGCAGCAACTGCTTCAGAATTGTTGCTGACGGAATAAAGAAATGTCAAGGTCAACAACACATACGTCAGCGTTGTACATGGACATGTTTACGTCATGACGGATTCAGCCAATGGTAAAGCTGGGAACATTATGTTAATGAGGCGTATCGTGAGGTCACAATGGTGATCTTTGTAGACGGGAATCTTGAGATTGGACGAGAGGTATTCGCCCAGGTTTATAGAAATCTTTCACTGAGCTCTACTCAGTCTTTAGAAAAAATTACAACCCTTAGTCCTTTAGCGTCTGTCTCGTCCGTTCACTCTTTTCCAAACCCAAATCACAACAATCACTATTAAAAAGCTCAAAATAAATTAAAGGTATAAAAAACAAACTCAGAAATGAAGAAATAAAAAAAGTTTAAGGCTATATACGAAAGGGGATAGAAGTTGGAACAAGAGTCAAGCCCACACTCAAGCCCACGAAAGCCCTCGCGCGTATCACCATCGCCATCTAAATCGGTGTTAAACTATCTACTAGTATAGGTTATGGGTACTGCCAGGGTTGTGAATGGCGGCTTAAAGGTACTTGACAATCTGCCACCAGCTGCTAGAGTGAACATTCCAAGCACTTTGTTAAACAGTATTAGGACACACGAAGACCGAGATAACTAAGCACCAGACGTGGCTCGATGAGCTCGATGAGCTCGATAAGGCACCTGGCAATCGCGGGGATTAAAGGTGGGACGATCAATGGGTGCCGACGTCTGTCAGTTGATGAGGACCGCAAGGGGAAGGAGAGAGAGAGAAAGGAGATTCTTGAGAACAAAATCAGTTAGGCTTCTTTCTTCTCTCGTTATTTCCAGTCTCTAATTTGATAACAGGGTGTTCGGACTGTTTCAAAGGCCGAGCGTTGGCTTGGTAATGCACATCAGTGATCTAAAATTAGACAAGATAACCCAAGAAAGAGAAAACGCGAAATATTTTAAAAGAAGTCCGGTATTAGAATTGCTTCCCTTTGGGGGTAATTTTAAGGCAACAGAGAGAAGTGGAACCTGGAGCTTACAAAGCCTACAATAGCTAGCAACATCGACGGGACGATGATGATAATAAGATGCTTCCCGTTTCTGCAATGAAAATATCAAATAAGGTTTTAGCACAATCGTGACCTAACAGGTAGAACATTTTCTTCGTCCTTTTGAGTTTATGTCCCCCTTGTTTATACCATTTTTTTTTCTCCCTTTCCTTCAAATGGTGCCGTGAACAAGATGGAGAAGAGGGTGCCTTCTAAAACAAGACCATAAATTTCGACTTTGGATTAAGTCCTTGCATTCACCCTGACAGTCTTCCTGATTGGTTGGGTTCAAGTTGATACTAAGAAACAAAATAAAAAACAAGAGACATGAGCACAGGAAACTTGTAGGAGGAGCCTCACACGGATTCCTGTGTTCCACGGAAATGAAATTAAACTTGCATCAGAATCCCCTTAAGGGTTCCTGAGTTGCGAAGAAATGAAATTAAGCTTATCCTGCCTGTCTGGGGTGGGTGTGAACGTTATCAAATTTGCCAGGACCAGACTACCAAAGGAAGAAAAAAAAACTCCAGAAGACTGCCTCGAGATTCTTTTCCCACAAGGTCCAGGGCTACTACCAGGGTGATATACAGAGTAACTGGACAGAAAAAAAGGCTTCTGTAAATAAGATAACTTGAGACATAAAATTGACTTTGGCTCTGCTGCACGACTCGACCTTAAGTAGGCTTCGTGCGAGGAGCCCCAGGTCTCAACGCGATGAACTTCGGGATACTGGACCTGCCAGATGCGATAACGAGGCGCCTGCAGGTGTAGGCACGTGTGTTTGCCCTCGTGAATGAGCTTAACTATGCAAGCATGTCGGGCAGCTTCTGTCATAAAGTGTTGAAGTCTCATCAATGTATTTATGTGTCTGCGCGCGTGCGTGGGTTTATTTTATCGAAATTTTTGCGTTAACGGTGTTGACTGTTTCTCTCAGGTGGACATAGACAGGTGAAAATACAGTTGGTCTCGTAATCGTGTAGATTTCCGTTCCCATAACCCCTTCCTCTCCCTTGAGGCAGACTCAATGACGATATCAACTTTTAATGAGTCTCTGCAAGTGCTTGGCTGATTTTAGCCAACACCAATCACTACCGCACTTTGTATTCTGCACACAGTTCGGCAGTTTCGCATTAGCTAATGGATAATGTATTATGTAAATATACGTCAGAGAGAGAGAAGGTGTGGAGAGGAGGGGGAGAAAGAGGGAATGCAAGTCGGAGGACGAACGGGATGAGCCGGACAGGACGTCCTCCCCTCATCCCCAGACCACCCACCACACGATGACTGCAATCTTTATTACCTGACAGTTTTAGTGCCAAGACATTTGTGTCTGTGTGTGCAGGGTTCGGGTGCGATAATCACCCCAGAAGTGAAGAAAAAACTAATGTGAATAACTGGGAGGCGCGCGCGCGAACACACACGCGTTATTCACATTGACCTTTGCTTGGTCACAGAGGAGGGTCGCAGCACCAAAGTGTAAAACTCTTCAGTTGCCCCGGCTTAGTTGTGGGGAGACTACACGGTTGTATGTGGATTGTCTGCGCTTGAAAGTGTTTTCATTGAGATAATTTTATCTCGAGTTATTTCCCTGGAGGAAACGGTCTGCGTGCAGTCTTTGTGTCCGGCATTTGCATATTAACTTGTGGTTCTGTCCTCCGTCCCTCTGCTTCCAACTTCGCTGTAGGCTAACCGCCATATCCGACTTGAGGCCAACACTGGAACGAAATCTGTTGGGAGGAACGAGGTGAAATCACTCAGTCGCATTCTTAGGCACTCGCACGTATACATACACAAACACATTCAAATATTCCTCTCTCTCTCTCCTCTCTCTCTCTCTTCTCTCTCTCCTCTCTCTGGGCATGGGAATTCTTTATATTATTAATATAGTTTGTGTATATAAAGATATATAAAATATGTGTGAGAGAGAGGTTATCTGCATGTGATTGTGTGTGTGTGTGTTTGTTTGTTTGTTTGTTTGTTTGTTTGTTTGTTTGTTTGTTTGTTTGTTTGTTTGTTTGTTTGTTTGTTTGCGTTTAACGCCGTGCCAGCAGCGCGTGTGTGAAAGAGAGAGGGAAGGAAAAAGAGATAAAGGGATGTAGTTTGTTTTGTTGAGACAAACTGTATCGTTCGCCACCAGAGCGGTAAGAGGACTCTGAATATTTTAAGCCTGTGAAGCTGAAAAGGATTTCAATATTATTGCCATTCAGCCCTCACTCCCCGGGGTGTTTGGTTAAAGCCTCCATGAGCCACAGGCGACATCCTCCAGTTCTGCTTGAACATCAATGCCTCCCTTACTGAAGATCAAGGCCTCCATTATAATGTCAAGGACATTCTTTTGTTGATGAAATATTCTTTTCACTCCCTTGATTAAACTTTGCTGTAAATGTTGTTCAGGTATTCATGTGGAACAAGGTTTTGTAGTTTAGTTGTAAGATGTTTTAGAAAGCTGGCAAGCCGCTCTGTGTTCAGAAACCAGAGTTCGGATGTCCTCGAGTTGTGGTGAGATGATTGGAAACCGATCACAAGCACCCCGTGAATGCCACAGCATCCGAGAGGAACACGAGCCTCGAAAACCATATTGCGTGGTATTAATCATTCATGCGTGGAGCGGGGCGAGTAGGTGCACCATCCACACAGTAATTACTGGCAATAATTACATGTTGGCCTTGAACTAGTTCTCCTGATTACACTCCACTCCTTTGATGTGTTTGTTGTGTCATTGCTCCCACCCGTAATAAAAATTAAATTAAAACTTCAACAATAAGAATATCTTGGTCCACGACAGTATGTTATTTCTGGCCAGAGATGAGTGTCTTGGTAGTGTGTTTGTAGAGTCTTGCCAGCCACCAGGAGACAGCATCCCAGTGTGTTTGGGATGTCTCGCCGGCGATCAAAAGAACAGCATTCGTGTGACCGACTGTGTGTTTATGACAGCTTCCAGAAGAAGAGTATCTCTGTGGTCCACACGATGGTCCTGACAGCTTGCCAGGGAGCAGGAGAGTCTGTTGTGAAGATGCGTGAGTGTCCCTGTGGCACAAGGATTTAGAAGGAAGTGCCGATCAATGTCTGCACTTTCATCGGACTTCTCTCTTTTTCCCTCCCTCCCTCACTCTCTCACTCTCTCCTGGTCCCGGAAGATCTTGACAAGTCTGAGACCATTAACTACCGTCTGACCGACATCTCCCTCATCGAATTCTCATCGAATACTGTAACTCCCAGTGGGAACTTACATTTGAAAATAGCCCTCGTCGGTGATTTCACTTGCTGTTAGTCTCTACAGATACTGCGTCACACGATGATGGATGATTGATGTTTGATGTTGTTATTCTCTGGAACTACTGCCTCCTACATGATCGGTGTTTGATGCATCATTACCTTTATTACTTGAAGCTGGGGATATATGAGATGACATAACTCAGCATGTTGACAAAGTCGCATAACGAGTAAGAGGCATTACAGAGTTTTACATAAAATAAAAAAAAATTCTCACTGTATACAGTAAAACACAGCCATCATTAACAGATTTAACGAAGAGATAATGAATATATGCCCAGTGAATTAACTTGTACTTATTAATTGTACTAGTGTACTTGTGTCATGTAGTGCAAAGGTCAAACGCGAAAGGTTAGGAATTCAATTCTTTTCCTTCCAAGGGTCGCACGGTGCCCCTTGTTTTCGTCCTCTTCCCACCCGGGACTGCAATCCGATGTTATATCCGTCTTTGAAGTGGGATGTGTTTGAGTGCTCCCCTACTCCACCTTCCAAACTCTCCTCTGGCTAATGCGAAGAGAGCGAAAGGTCTAATGGGTTGCCACAAGATGAGAGGTGTTTACAGGCAAAGTCGGCTCAGGCCACTTACAGGAGGTTTCGTAGCTTGATCACGTGTTTCCGCCGTTGTTATTTCGACTTGGATCTTCTATTCCTCGCCCTCGCCATTGGTGAGCGTCCCGACCCAGTTTCTCGATATGAGGGTCACCTCGGTTCCTTGACAGTCTCAGGTGGTGATGAGACAAGTATTGCACAGGTGAAAAATTTTATTGTAGATTCTCACAACCTTCCTTTCCTTATAACCACTTTCGAATCATCATATCATCGTCGTCGTCGTCGTCCGTCGTCGTCCTCATCATCATCCCTTCACACTCCGCACAGTCGTAAAAAGTGCTTTCACCAAGGTATACTTGACCCACATCTGACACAGTCACCTGCAAACTCCGCGCCTCGGCAAATGTCACAGGTCGTGGGTATCGACCGCCAACCCTCGAGGTGCCTGGGTCTGCTGAGCTGTGCACGGAGAGACATTTTACAAACACTGTTTTGCTGTTTTGTTTTGTGTTCTGTCGATTTGTTTCTGCTCCTGGAGCTACGGTGGAAGGGTCTGTCTGTGAATTGCGGTCTCTCAGGTCTCTCGACGGATCGTTACACGCAAGCGGAAAAATCGGTCACGTGTGACCTAGACTGCCGTACGTCTGCTTTACATCTGTGGTGTGTAATTAACAAACATTCGCCGCTTTGGTTAACGAAACCTATACAGAATGAAAAAAAAACTACATCAAAAAGCTGCCGACGGTTCTCTTTTTTATCTTTCGCCATAAAAGGCGATAGTTTGCGAGAAACTGCCAATGAATAAGGCAAAGGTTCTAGAACTGGGTTAGATCACGTGACCAGCAGGCACAGCAAAAAGTTTTTTATGAGACTCGCTTGATATTTCGGCGACATTTTCAATGTTTTCTGTGGTGCCACTGCTGTGTTTTTAACACGCAGCACCGTCGGGCAGTTCGTATTCACAGTTACACAAGGAAACAACCAGAGGCGTCTGTAGCCTAGCGACAACCACGTGACCTGGCTGGAACGTCTGAGCAGTGTTTAAAGGTCTGTCTAACCGGAAAGAAATTTATTAGTGGAACATTTGACCATGTTTGGCAATCTTGTATTCAAAGGTCAAAGGAAACAATAGTTTAGTGGCGATTGTTCAAGACATCGGAACTTTGGTCATCGTGCTAAGTCCAAACTTTTTCAATACATTGCCAATACAATGCCAATAAATTTCAATACATTGCCAATAAAATACGACTTTCAGGCTCTTCGAAAGTTTGACATTTCGTTACTTTGACCTCCTGAAAGGTCTTAAAGACCAACCCTAGTAAAAACTGAGATGAGTAACTTACAATGATTTAAGCTTACTCGCTTGAAAAGACTTTGGACTCGAACAGCACAAGAAACTGGCTGGAACCTGTGACCATCTGTGTAGAGAAAACATCCTTTGCTGAACTCAGTCCAGGTATCGGTTGTCGAACTGTCGAGGACCGTGAACTGAACGGACCGTTGCCAGACAGCGGAGTCCATCGCGACTTAATGTGACTTTCAAAGGATTCACGAGACCTAACAGCTCACTACTTTGCGAGAGGCGAAGGTTTGGTCCCGGAAGATTGCCAGCAGTCCATTCTATACACGGTCCTTGGTACAGACAGTTCAAAGGGAACTGCAGCGAAGTGAAGGGAAAGGAGATGGATTTTCTAAATGCTTCTTGTCATCTGCTGTCAACTGGAAGACTGCAGAAAGGAGAAGGAATACTTTCGTATTATTAATAAGTGATTGTTGCAGGTGGTGAGGCGAAAATAATTAAAAATGGATTAAAATAAAAATAGGAAACAATAGAAATATTTTTGTATGTTTTGGTACACTTTGCACTGTTCCAACAAATACTTCTGTTTATAATCTTGCACAGCGTTGCATGAAGTCCAATAAAGTCGGACTTTAGGAATAACAAGAGGGAAGGGCATTTCTGAGCCCTACTTAAAATAAAGGGCACATCAGTGCTTAAGGGCATTTTTCAAATGGAACAAATATGGAAGACATTGGACTAAGTTTGGCCAAGTGTTAAATAACCATCAAGTAAAAAAAAAAGATGGTTAAACCTTCGTCCAGATTTGTTCGGTTAAGAAGGGCCTTTACGAACCAGAAAACTCAAGTCAGGTTTTTTCCAAAGAGCTCTTGTTGGCGGAAGATAAGAAAGCCCTTCTGCGTGATGGAGCACCAGAAATGCTTGTCTGGAACACGGTTAGCAGACACTCCAGACCGCACTCGCGCCCGCCAGCTGTTGCCGAACGGCCAGAAATGGAAGCAGGCTGTTGGGAAGATGGCTGGATCAAAGTTTTGTAACACAACGATCAATTTTTATGTGAAAGAAATAGAGGAAGATCAACCGTTACTGTGCGTGCGACGTCGGTCTTTGGCAGCTGATAAAAATGAAAATAACCGCTCCTCCCACAGCCGAGCAGATAAAAACTGCAGTTGGACTTGTTTACTTGAGTATCATGGCCGTTATGTTCTCTTTAAATGCATTTAGTTGTTTCTTTACGGCTTAAAGACTCTTTAGGAAACCTGAAAGGAACAAAAATTGTCCCTTTTCATCTCTTTCTTTCTCTTTTTTTTTTTCCTCTCTCTCATCGTTTCTTGTGTGTGTTTTGTTTTTTTTTTTTTACTTAATGATTGTTTATTAGTCACATTTTTACAAAACAAACCGAATTATAACATTTTTTAAAAACATATTTACACTTGTTCGCCTGCTCACTCTCACTTTTAAATACGCCATAGACAAACGTTGAAACTTTAATTTCTGGAAGGTTCTTTCTGAGCAAACCAGAATGCATGTTACAAAAGGTTCTGAAATAACAAGATATTTAATTTGCTGAAAACATCATTCACATCATGAAAGGCAAGTCCTGCCCATCTCAAAAAAATTACAGGAAGAAAATTTAAACATAAACTTTTTCTATTTTTAGAAGGCGTGATACAAAAGTTTGTTTTCTGCATGAAACATTTTTATTGTAAGTAACATAATATAAACAACAACCAGTCAGACATGGTCAACCATAAAATAAAGGCAGTTAAAGGCAAGCAGAAACAATGAGCAACAAAAGCGCCTGGCTTGTCACGTGATCACGCCATATTTGTCACGTGATCAGTCCATTTGTATTACTACGCTAAAGCTGTGGCTACACTGATGTAGCTGACTTCCTGTCACACTCACTGTTCCTGGAAAGACATTTACTTTAAGATTTTCGACGAGTGTCCAAAAATAGAACTCATTTAAAATATTTAATAAGTGAAATGAGATTTGAGTGAGAAGTGGTTACTCCCAAACAGACATGACATGCCCCATCCTTTTTTTTTTCTTTTTTTTTTCTTTTTTTTTTTCTTTTTCCAGAAAGCTTCTTTGTACAGCGATCCTTTCAGACAGAAGTATGCTTTTTCCTTTGTTAGCAAGACTGGCATCTGCAACAATCGATTTTAAAGATTATTTCTTCTTTTCCTCCACTCATTTTTCTGTTATTCTTCTTCGTTCTTTCTTTTCTCTATTTTTTTTTCTCTTTTCTTCTCTTTCTTTCCTGTCTTATAAAGATATTTGTTATATTATCCACAATCTTTACTGTGCATATTTGCTAAGTTTTGAACATGGAAGCTGATAAGGCAAACAAGGTTTCATCGACCCGTTGTTGATGGAGATAGTATTCTGTCTTTATTTTCTTTTTTCATTTTTGTCTGTTTATTATTTGGTGGTCTATCTGTGTGTGTGTTTTAGAGAGTGAGAGAGATAGGGAGAAAGAGATAGGACCGAGTGGGTAGTTATCATATGAATGATGAATAATTTGTAACATGGATTTGATGTTTACTGATAAGTAATTGCGGACGACGTGCTGTAAGTAAACACCTAGTGTGATATATTTATGGGTGGGATAAGGTGTTCAATAAATAAACATTTTTAAATTGTTTTTCCTACTTCATTTCTTGCTTGTTTATTTGGTTCTACATTGTTGTGTTTATTTATTTGCTTGTTAAATTTTTCTTGCTTAAAATTATTTATATATTTGGTTATTTAATTTTTTTTCCCAATTTTATTTATTTTTGCACTGAGGGTCCAAAGTAAATTGCTTGTGGATGGCGCAGAGGCGTGTGTCGTAAAGTGACTGGTTCCCGGCGTAAAGAAGCTTTATGTCCCTGGCTGTTTCGCTTGGTCGTCTCCGTCGTTGACTTGCGCCATAAAGCCGCCATTTTACGCTGGTCATTTGCGGCTATTAGCCGCGGCCCTCGCCCGGCCGTCGCGCAGCGACTGGTTGAACGGCTCCCGGCATGCTGCAGCAGCACCTGTTTCCGCCCCCTGCACAAGGATGGTGCGCAGTGGACACAGTCCCTCTCCCCCCGCTGAGTCGGATCTTGTTCCACTTCCTGGGAAGCAGGAAATGGACAACCGCTGTAGGCAACAACTGATCCAGGCAGATTCTCCACAAGGCTGTGTTAGGGATTTTCAACAACATGGCAGCTGTTTAGACCGTTGTGATGTGTGTGTGTGTGTTTTTACTGCAAGTATCGATGGCTTGCTGTTGCCTGTTCATGATAGTCGCGGCTGTAATGACGCGTTTGCGCATGCGCAATAACTCAATGAGGGCGGCCGGGGCTTTCGGTCAATACTGGAGGTTCCCTTGACACAACAGTGCCGCCATTGTTTCTGCTTCTATGCAGATGGCTGGTGTGCAGGTCCTTTCTTCACTGACTCAGTCTTTTTCCTATGCAATCACCTTCCACTACGCTCCATAAATGTCTACCCCCGCTGTCCCCAGCAAAATAAATGCGTGCTTCGATAAAGGATTATGGGTTAGTGCTAAATTTTGGTTGTAATGTCTAAGAGGATGAACATGATTAATTATATAATACAAAGAACCATATTTAGCTTTGAACTTCAAAGAAGCTGAAAAAGGTTTGCATCGTAAAGTAGCGAGCTCGGCGATCTTCCCTGGAGGTCACCGGTGGCAGGAGTTTTGCCATGCTGCCTCCAAGCAGCTTCCTGCTCAGTAAAGAGTTGCAGTGACAGTGTATAATCCATTACCAGCTCGCAAGCTTATGAGGTTCTTGACGATCTATAAGCTCTCCAGGGTCAATAAGCAGGAGAGCTGGGTGCCAGACTTGGCGACATGACCCCATAAGGCTTCATGGGCGAACGGGATTCCGTGATTTTCAGGAAACTAGAAATGAATAGTCTGATGACCTGTGTAATCTGGATGGCAAAGAATGAGGCTCTGGAGTATGGTTGGCAGCTTGCTGCTATACTGACAGTAATTGCTTTGAGTGTCAGGGGGAGTGAACTAGTGCTAGGAGTGACAGGGGAAGAGAACCATCGTGACAAGGGAAGTAAGCTAGGGCTACGTCTCTGTCCTCCTCATCCTAGTCTTCCTCCATCCCATTTTTCTTATTTTTTCCTTCTCTTTAGGACTGACCGACCCACCTTCTTTAAGGGGAGACAAATTCTAGACTACCTTCCAGCAAGCTCGCGATTCCATGCTTGTGTTGTCTCCTCCCCCATCCAGTGATCCAGCCATCGAGTCAGCGTCCAACCAGCAAGACATTATCTCTCTTTTCATTTTTCACTTCCCTGCCCTTACTGAACTTTTCTGAAGGTCTACTCAGTGAAAGAGTCCGAGTATCTATCTGCCTGCCTATCAGGGCCTGTCCTGCCTCTTTTTCGAGGTGGTAGAAGGAAGGGGCTCGGAAGGTGGCGCGCGCAAGAGAGGTGCCGAGCGGAAATTCAGCGATAATCAACGCGCATGCGATGTGCGTGCTGTGTGGTCAATAGCCTGTGCGACTTTAACGAACACCGACTGTTTGTAGGTCACGAGTTCTCTCCTGTCTGCACACGCTGGCAAAATCAATTCTTCAAGACAGCTCTGGAAAATATGGCGAAGATTCTAGATTTCTGGCCCATGGTGGCGGGGAAGTCGTGCCTGTTAGAATATTTACGTGCGATAACGACCCGGATTAATTCGAATAAGGGAGACAAATCAACAGGGAGTCATGAAAGCAGAAGTTTTGCTGGTAGTTCAAAGGTCACGGTTGCTTTTGTTGTCTTCCTCAGCTAATATTTCGTTGTGAATCGGCTTCTGTTGCAACAAGATCTCTGAAAAGTTTTTGACTCGTTATTTGTTGAAAAGAACCTCGATAGAACTCAATGAAAAGATATAATGTAAGTGATGGCAAAATACTCGAATGATTGATAGATCGATCATAAAGCTGAATAATTGTAGTCAGCGCTGAGATTGCATTTTACCCTAGTATGGAACAAATGTAAGCGACTTGCTGATGGAGCACTATTGACTGTCAACTTTTTATCCAGCAAATACACAGGTAATATTTCCTGTTTCTTCTTATTCGGCGCACAGTCGATCTTTGTGTCAAAGGCAACACCATGATGAACAACACTGATGGGATGGTGAAAACAGCTCACGCTCTGGTTCCGAAGAAGAGGAAGCTATTTCGATCGTCAGTGAATGGGGTGGGTGAAAGGGGTGGTCTGATATTGATAGGCTGCACGTATCGTTTGGAACCATCACACCAGGGAGCCCGCTTTGATGTTATTGATGTTATGCCGGTAAACAACGTCGACAACCTGATCCACCCATTCATGTACCTTGCAACTACTTCCACCCACCCAGACACACCACCCAGCTCTCTGACTGTCCTTGTTCCTAATTGAGTCTAGCACCCGAAGAGGCATTTCTATTCAGATGTCAATTTTTTTCCAAGGCATGATAGAGTAAAAGAAACAGTCTGTAAGGCATCCTGGAGGATCGTTTTTCCCACAACGAATAAAACAAAAAAGGTTTAGCCAATCAAAAGCATTCCAAGATGGAGGGGGAAATCGAAAGAAGGAAATAGTATCACTTTTGGCAGTTTCGGTCCAGCTGCTGCAGTAGAGTGTTAGTGCGTGGATTGTTATGTAGAGAAGTTGTCGATTCTTGTGAGATGTTGACTTTGTTTTTATTCTTGTTTTATGTTTTATTTTTCGCTTCGTTTTTCTCCACTTGATTTTTTCTTTGCTTGTTCTTCAGTTCTTTCTTTCATATCTATAGCAATCATAATATTTATCGTTGTGGGTTAGTCTAAGGGCTAGGATTTGTATATTCGGATTAGGTTTCGGCTTTGTCTCAGGATAGGAGAGGTTTGGGTTAGGGTTGTGTTTTTGGTCTGGATTAAGGCTATGATTAAGGATTGTTCTCAAAGTAAAAGGCTGTTGAAAAATTAGTTATAAACTTATTAACAGTTCAAAAGTTCATTTATTATTGTTTACTTTCCTGTTCTCTAAGCTGTGCTGACCTCACTTTGACCAGCTGAGGTTTGGTCCCCTGGAGTGCCGCTTGAAAAAAGCTAAGGCATGTTAGAGTGAAGTAAGGTATGTTAGAGTGAAGAATGGCATGTTAGAGTGATGGAAGGTATGTTAGAGTGAAGAATGGCATGTTAGAGTGATGGAAGGTATGTTAGAGGTAAGTAAGGCATGTTGGAGTGATGGAAGGTATAGTAGAGTGAAATAATGCATGCTGGAGTGATGTAAGGCATGCTAGAGTGAATTGTAAAGGGAAGTAAGGTATGTTAGAATAAAGTAAGCGATGTTAGTGACACAGGAAATAATGGAATGACCTTAGTCTGAAAAGCATTAATCAGTTTTCCAGTCACGCTGGAGCAAGGCATTTTGAAGTCCATTTCTAATGTATGCTATAGCGACGCTAGTCAGTCTGTACAACATTTTAGTGATGTTAGTCTGTTGTAATGCGTGTTAGAATAACGCTAGTCAGTCTGTACAACATGTCAGTGATGTTAGTCTGTTGTAATGCGTGTTAGAATAACGCTCGTCAGTCTGTACAACATGTCAGTGATGTTAGTCTGTTGTAATGCCTGTTAGAATAACTGTAGTCAGTGTGCAAGGCGTTCTCAAGGGTGGCTGGAGGAGGTAAGTAAGCGACGCTAGATGTCGTGTCTGTGTGCGTGAGAGGTGTTCGTGCGCATGCTCACCGGGCAGCCAGCAGGACCTGCACGCCAGTAGGCCGGACCTCAGACAATCAGTTGTGAGCCAAACTGCGGCCACTGCATACACGTCGCGCCCAATGTACGACTGAATAAATCACTATGCATACAATCGATGAACCCATTCTTGAGGGAATCAGCAAGGGTCGACGCTGGTCCATTTGTTATTTTATGTTTGAAGCTGGCTTTCCTCTACTTCTGTCAGACGTGTGTGTGTGTTCGTATTCATCCATTCGTACTTTTTTTTTGCTTGTTATTTATTCATTGAGTTATCTTTTTCCGTTGATTATTCCTTATTTTATTTATGCATTCGTTTCTAAGACAGGAATCACTAACTTATACATTCAGGTTGATGTACTGTCTAATCAACTGTACTAATATAGCGAAAGTATTTAGTGTCTCTGGAATTGTTTTTAAATGAATTCATTAAGATTGGTAGCATAACAAGACACAAGCACCTTCCTATGTTCAAATTGCCCACTGGGACATATAAAATTTTTCGTTGTCATCATCATCATCATCATCATCATCATCATCATCATCATCATCATCATCATCATCATCCTCACACGTACACCTACAGCATATTTTTTCACGTGACCAGAACCTCTCACTCACAATGCATGAGTGTCATGTCATGTTGAAATGTTACTTCAATGAGAAATGTAATCACTGCATTTCAGGAAGTCTACATTCATCGTAAATTCAGACTTGTTTAAAAAAATGAAGAAAGTTAAATGGCAATACACGGTAACTTTGCAGGTTCTTTAAAGTTAGCTGTAAAGATGTCCACTTTCCAATACTTCAAGTAAATTAAAACAGCTCCTATATAAACATGAGTCTAGGAAAATAGCGAGCATCCTCTTTTTTTGTCAAGTAGCTCTACAAGCTCAATGTAGAAAGGTGATTTCTTTCGTCGTTGTCAGCAAGATCGATGGTTTTCACATTTAAAAAAAAAAGTCTCCGAGTTGCTTGCCTCGACTGTTTTTGCAAAAGATATCGCTTGTTGCTCGCAGCTAAGTCCCTTTATCTGTGCTGCCGTCTCGGTTTACTGCAACGAAATGCTTTCCTAATTGTATGCGAGCTCTTTAAATGGCTTCTCATCACACTGGCCGAGCAACTCGCCATGGCTACAACAAAAAAGGACGAGACGCCATGTCCGGCCTCAGACATGGGCGATAAATCATGGAGGGATATTTACAAATTTGCCCGGCGTGATGGCCAAATTCCCTGCAGGCCGATATGAAAGACACCATCAGTGACCACATACGTGGAAAGCTTTATTTTTGGCTCTCAAGACGGAAAAAGAATGGACTGACGTCATGGTTGGACGTTAGTCGTTGATGTCGTTTGTAGTGTATGTCTTGCAGACCGGCATGGATGTAGTCGTGAATGATGAAGAGATTATTTCTACCGTACAATGTTTATTTTTGGTACAATCCATTCAAAAATCTTTAAAATCCATGTATCCTTAGCTATTCACACTTGAATAGCTAAACACTTTAAGAACAGTTGTATTTTCTTATTCGCCAAATACAATACTTCTTTCTGTTTGCTTATTTCCTTTTAATGTTCATTCATTTTTTTTTTAATTCTTTCTTTCATCAAGTACATAATATGTTGTTATTGTGTGTTTGTGTTGAGGGTTGTTCTGAATAACGGTGCCATAACCCGGATCCCTCCCCCACCACACGCAGACAGAAGAGCGACTCACACATTCTAATTCTTTCTCTCTTGCTCACACACATACACACACTTCTCTATATTTATTTCCACAAGGAAGTCTGTATTGGGACGGACGAAAGGAAAGAGACTGACGCACATTGGAATTACATGTGTCTGCCTGGAAATTGGCGTACAACAATTTCCCACTCCCGATCGTCTCCCCGAGCGGGACGAGACAGAAGTGCAGACCAATGCACGAAAATTTACAATGGTCCCGCTATGGCGCTGGCTGAGATGGCAACGCCTCATACATATTGCAAGCCAGGCCGCCTTCTCCTCCCTTCTAACAGCTCCTAAACAGTAGTACTGATCCGTTAACAGATGGTCAAGAGTCTCCTTGACCATAATATTACATCTATTTCTTGAGGGTCAGGGCGCGGTGAAGGGAGGGCGCGTGGGAGGGTAGGGAGGTAATGGAGGAGAGGTCGTTCTCCAACTCGAAACCGTTCTTTGACTAAGGTACTAACTAAGATGGATAATGAAATAAGGCTGGTAGAGATGAGTTTATTGATGAAGGGATTTGTTTACAGTTGTTTGTTAGTTCCTGGTATCCCTTACTCGGGAATTAGTCTGTTGTTTAGGAGCCCGGATGATGTGTGATCCATTCAAAATTAGTTTGTGTGGTGATTCGTTAATAAACCCAGGTCCATCACGAAGCTAGATAAGTCAGGTATATTTATGGTCAGTTAATGACCAGTGATCAATGTGTGATAAACAGACTTGTTGACAACGGCAGTTACAAAGTGAAACACCACCGCTGAAATGAAATATACTAAGTCGTCCCTTTTCCTGCACAAAATCACCAGGATCACAAAATCTGTTATGTCCAACCACTTTCAGGCAAAATGACCTTTTGAAGATCACAACACTACTAGAAAGGCCAAGATGCCAAGTCCAGTGTCAGAAAAAGCCAGTTAATCATGGCAGTTGAAGATTTATGTTAGCATGCACAGTTCAGCTACTACATTTCTGCACGGAACAGCCAGAAAGATATTTTTCACACAACTTTTTTTTCATAGGCATGAGAAATGAAGATAGCCATGACAAACATGTACAAATTTGACCAAAAAGGAAGAACTCGAAAATCCTTTCTAATGCCAAACAAAAAAAAAAAGATAAAATTTTGTCATTCGAAGTATGTGGGATTTTTTTTCAAAAATAACTTGTTTAGTAAGTTGAAAAAGTTTTTTGTATCTGCTTCTTTATGGATGGCTCAGTTGCAAACTCAGCTATGCCATCCTTAACTTGTGTGGATGAATGTTTGACGGAGAGTATAGAAAATTGCCCATGGCGTTGAAAGACATTTTTTGTCAAACTTGCTCAAATTTCCGTCCATATTTGTTCGGTTCAGAAAACCCTTAAGACACCACCAACCAGACAGCCTCTCTTCTAACTTATTTCTTATTTGTAAAATGATATAATAAGCCAAATTCCTTAAGTCGCTTAAGAAAACCTTTAGTAGTTATAAAAGAAAAAAGCTGCCCCAGTCTCACCCAAGAAACAAACTGATACCTTAAGCTCTATGTGATAGCTGAAAAGGCGTTCAAAAAGCATATTTCCGCTGAGGTTCAGCTTGATGACCGAGAGCTGATGAGTGGAAATCATGGCTCCCTGCACAAACTGTGTGATTCTCTGTCGTTTGCTCTTGCATTCCGCATGTTAGTGAGTTCTCATGGGAGAGCACAGAAGGAGAGGTAATATTGCCTGTTACTATCCCATCCTCACAGAAAAAGGGCTTCCTTGCTTGACACTGCTTAGTGACATGACAAGACTGGTTGATATTTAGTTGCACGAGTAAATCAAAAGAGCACGTTGAGGTAATATTGGTTTTCAGACCTCAATGTCTCACTGTCACGACCGCACGCACGTTCTCACAATTTCTCGTAATTTATTTCATGTCGAAATTAAATGAGATATTTATGATGTGTCTTTTGTATTCAGTTCATTTCTTTAGTTGTTCTGCTTTCTTGGAGTTTTTTGTTTGTTTGTTTTTTTTGGGGGGGTTTGTTTTTTTTTGTTTTGTTTGTTTTGTCTGTTTTTTGGGGGTTTTGTTATTAAATTTTGGATGTGAAGAGGCTTTATAGTGTATCCTTACAGTCACGTAGAGTAAATAACACAGTGGGGATGGAAGCAAGATGGTTGATAGACTGATTACGTTGAACTTAAAATGGACGGTGCTGCTTTGATGCCATATCTAGTAATAAAACACCCACAAAACAAAAGAGCATAACACTAACATAAAAACTACGTCAAACAATACTGCCAACCTTGTCAAATATGACAGAAGAACAAGACAACATTAAAATGCAACTATCGAAACAATGATAGAAAGAAACGCATCACAACCGGATACTCAAATCACAAGAAGAATAATACCTAGATACAACCGGAGTTTCCGGAAACGGGAAAAAATCAATTGGGCTCCAAGTCAACTTCTCAGAGGGAAGTAAACTAATCTGAGGTAACAACATTATGTAAGATCAGACATGATCCCTCACACCCACAGCACTAAAACCGCTTAGCAAACTCCATTCAATTACCTAAGCAGCCAACAACGACAATAAAATGAACGAAGAAACTCACGAACTACTCATTCCAAGAAAAAAAACACCCTACTTGTTCATCCATGCTAGCGACTCAATATACCCCACGTGGCACCTCTCCTTGCACTAACTGCTCTGTACTGTAGCACCATTAATCCTATAAGTCTCTCTACTTCACATCTACTGGAAAACTGTCTGCTTTTGTCTCTCTCCGCAAGTTTCTCAGCTCGCCGTTAAACTGCTTCTTTCTGTGGCTCCAATACGGATGAAAAGTACACAAGCTGCCTTTCACATGAAAGTGAAATACTCGTCTCCACTTAGACATCCATTAGCATGAAACAATCTATAGCCATGCTACCCGACAGTGAACAGCTGCTATCTATCATTTCACTACAGGCCACGTGTTTGAAAGATGTCCTGCTCCTTGCCTAATAAAAGAAGGCTCCACGAGTTGCCTATCATTGTCCAATTAAAGCTCTATTGAGTGAAGTGTGAGAATCTAATTGAATTAGAAGCGACTGAGAACAGAGTTAAAAGTTAGAAAGATTGTCAAACTAAACTACTAATTAATTAGACGTAGTACTAAAATCGATGCAGACCAATGGGAGATTGAAGAGAGATAGACAGAACAGGTATTGTGAGAGTTAAAACACTATCATCAAATTACAGAGAGAAAGAAGAGAAGTGCGACCTGGACAGAAAGCAACGGTAAACTACTACCCGTTTCCCCAGCCCATTCTTGTTCCAAGCAAAAGTAAATATCAAACAGGTCACGATGGTCTCGACAGCTACCACGGCGATCGGACCCATATATTCCAGTATGCCTTTGAGAGGTAATCCAATGCTACATTAAACCCATACATAAAGCACTCCGCTTATATCGTTGTACTGGATACGCTATCTCTCCGAGAGTCGCTCGTATATTATATATATGTATAAGATATCTCGTATCTTATCTGTTGATCTCTGAAAAATTTGTCAATGCCACCTCTGCGAACCTCATCCCACTGTCATGCCCCTGTCCCTTCGATATTTTTGTTGTTACATTATAGGTTGGAAAAATATCATATGAAATTTGTTCCTAAGTTTCAAACCATGTATCAAAGATCTTATTCCTGCCGCACTCATGTTTTGTATATACTTCATTCAGTAGAGCCTTGATCCAACGATTGTGCTAGTCTGTACATCACTGGTTTTGAGTAAGACTACAATTACAGCTTTAGTTACCACAATTTTTCTTTAGTTTCCTGGTTCGATGACTTTGTGGTTTCTTGGGCAACGTGACCACATTCTAATACAGAATATCTTCATATAACTCATCGAGGACTTTCAGCAGCATGCTTTGAGACGTATGAGATTGTGTGCGCTCAAATAACCCTGTCTACCTTCTCGAAAGAATCTCTTCCGCTAATGTTCGACCGTTTTCATAAAATCCCTCCTCCTTCTTTTATTTTCTTTGTCAAGTTAACTTTCACCGATGGCTATCAAAAGT